>NC_079212.1:17169304-17328581 GCF_029633865.1 Lampris incognitus | reverse complement strand
AGATGGACACCATCCAGAGGGTTTCTACAAATAGCTGCGACTGTTCTGCTCAGGTTGTTCGTGTGGTTTCAGGCTCTCTACTGCCAGATCTCTGCAGTCTGGATATCTGAAGCACTTTGGAGTTCAACTTGTGTTTGCAAATGTAATTTGTGTCTTCCGTATGTGTGCGTGCACGGTTGTGTTTGCATGCGTGTCTGTTTACGGGTGTTTATGTTTGTCTGCACTGTTGTATAGTTGAGTGCTGTGTGTGTGTGTGTGTGTGTGCAGAGGGGGTTACATGACCTTGCATACTTGAAACGTGTGTGTGTGTGTGTGTGTGTGCGTGGCGGGCTTGTCAGTGTTAAAAGGTAAGTTCAAAAGGCTGCGCTCAGAGCGGTGGGGCAGGGTCTTGGGGTTTCTTGCCCCCTGGGGCAGGGTCTTGGGTTTTCCTGCCTCATCAGCAGAGCTTTATTGGCGGTGGCGGAGATGCTTCTCAGCGATTTCTGCAACATAAAGAGTTAAGACGACCGTGCGCCCGAGTCCTGCTAATCCTATTACTGGAGAGTGCTGCTCTTAGTGGGCTCCAACCTCACTTTTATTGGAAATCCTTTGCCGTTATAAAGCCTTTTAGCCTTTGGCTGGGCTGCTGGTTTCATAAATCTAGTCGCTGGCCCGAGGGCGACTTCCTCATGTAAATATTATTGCCGTGTCAGAAATAAACTCTTGTGTACTGAAGGACACCGGCGTTGTCGTGAACATCATCATACTTGCATCGCTGGTGAGTTACTCGGTTGTTTGGCGTTTTCCGCTGAGGTCAGCCGGAGGTTTGAGTCTTCGGCTCGCCGACAGATTCATTAATGCTGCCCGGACTAAAACAACTAAAAGTCAGTCAGATAGAAAGCAAAGAAACAAACGGCCTCGTCCGTAATGCTTCTAATTTCCTCCTTAGCTGATCTCTAAATGCTCGTGCTTTGTCACTGCCACGCCGGCACGGAATGAATTCACTCTTTCACCTCCCGATGCCTCCTCCCTCTTGCTCTCTAATTCATCTCATTTCCGCCTTGCGGCCCGCTCTATCCCCACCTCCCCCCCGATGCGGTCTCCTCCAGCGGCAGCGTGCCGCTGCTGGCTGCTCCGTATTCCGGGGCCGTGCCGTCTCTGGTGGAGAGTGATTGTGCCGGTGGCAGGGAGGTCAATTGGAAGAAATTGCGTTGCAGCCACCGTGGAGCTCAGGCGAGAGGGAACAAACTGGATATTAGCCCAATCCATGTAGGCTGGCGTGTTTACACCGTCTCTCTACCTCGCCCCCCCAACCCCTTTCGCTACCGCCTCCACATGCACGCACGCCCACGCCCTCACGCGCACGCCACAGTGCCGCCCACACACTTATACGTGGACGCAATGCACGCACACAGGTATGCAAACATGCACACCCACATCCATAACAGCATGTCCCACACAAACACACACGAGCACATAGATGCACATGCATGAATGCATAACCGAGAATTGAGCATTTGCAAGGAAATTATAAAATGCATTATCATACGTGCCAAGCCACACCTGAGTATATATGAACACACGCAGACGCACACACATTAGCATGGTTATACCAAATCTGAGAAAAGACTATATATATATATATATATATATATATATATATAGCCCCCTTTTTCTCCCCAGTTGTAAACAGCCAATTACCCCACTCTTCCGAGCCATACCGGTCGCTGCCCCACCCCCTCTGCCGAGCTGGGGAGGGCTGCAGACTACCACACGCCTCCTCCGACATGTGGAGTCGCCACCCGCTTCTTTTCACCTGACAGCGAGGAGTTTCACCAGGGGGACGTAGCTCATGGGAGGATCACGCTTTCCCCCCCAGTTTCCCCTCTCACCCAAACAGGCGTCCCGACCGACCAGAGGAGGCACTAGTGCAGCGACCAGGACACATACCCACACCCGGCTTCCCACCCGCAGACACAGCCAATTGTGTCTGTAGGTACGCCCGACCAAGCTGGAGGTAAAACGGGGATTCAAACTGGTGATCCCCGTGTTGGTAGGCAACGGAACAGACCATCATGCCACCTGCACGCCCTAACACCTGAGTATATATTAACGCCTGAGTATATACAACACCTGAGTATATACAACACCTGAGTATATAGTGACACCTGAGTATATACTAACACCTCAGTATATAGTGACACCTGAGTATATACTAACACATGCATATGCACACACATGAGCATGGCCATAAAATCTGAGAAAGTACACTCGATATTTTTAACAGGCACTTTGGCGCTTATGCTGTGTGACTCGGTAGCATGTCCCAGAGGCCCAGGGTAGCCAGGCCAGCACAGTACAAGCTGCACAGGTCGCGGGTTCCTGTGTACCGCTTAGCTCAGGATTAAAGTGTAAATTACAACTTCTGGGCACACAGCTCCTGTTGCCTCCTCGCTTTGTTCTTCCCTCGGTGAGAAGCGCTGGTTTTTCAAGGGAGCTTTTCAGTACTTCAGGCATTCTTCTGTGTCGCTCGTTTGATGTCGCTGGATGCTCCGAGAAGAGCAAGACTTTTCCTTAGTGACAGATTGTTGGTTTCCAGACATTATCTTTCAGTCTCAGTAAGATATCGGCTGAGTCAGTACCACAGATACAGACTGAGAGTCAGTTTCAAAGATATAGAGTATGTGTGTGTGTGTGTGTGTGTGTGTGTGTGTGTGTGTGTGTGTGTGTGTAAGAGACAGTGTGTTTTGTGTGTGTGCGTATACATAGTATGTGTGTGTTGTGTGCAAGCACGTGTGTTTAGGTGTGTGCACGTATGTGCCTTTGTACAGGCATGCATTTGTGTAACTGTGCAGACACACGTCACCGCCACTGCTGCGTGATGTCAAGATATGCAGCGGCTAATTTCAATATGACAATTAGACTTTGTTCACTTTATGCATTCCATTATGTCACCCAAATTCGTGATTATTCCTATCAAACAAACAAAACTGAATAATTCATTATAGCGCCCTGCTCCGCAAAGACATTAATTGACTTAGCATTTGGATGACAGCTCCAACTCCGATTGCTCTTTCATTCTTTCTCGTAGCGGTTCAATAGAGCAAGTTCAGAAAACACAAATCCTCAATCACGGATTTATTTTTTTATTTTTTAATGTTTTTTCTTCACAACGGGAGGGAGCGAGAGTGGTTGCCCGTCTGGTATGAAGTGTGCCCCATGGTCTTATATATGCTTCCTGATGAGTAGCGGTGGCAGTTGCTGACTGAAACCTGGTGTTGTTGTGAACAGTAATTAACAATGGCCTAAAACGATGTGGATTAGATATTCAATTTTAACCAAGTGGGAGTGTGAATAGAAAGAAGTAACATTAAAATGTGTGTATAATTCATTGGCATTGACAGTGATTACTCTCTTTGCTCTCTCTCTCTCTCTCTCTCTCTCTCTCTCTCTCTCTCTCTCTCTCTCGCCTCCTTCCTCCCTCTCCACATCCCCTGACTCTTCTATAGAAAGCCTGACGTTGAGCAGCTCTTCATATCTGGGTAGGAGATTTATTCATGGTAATGAAGGGTTTTAATGCACCGTGAAGCTTTGTGCTCAGACCCAGGTTGAATCCTGCCCAGTAGTGTCCTGTGGATTGGTTACTTGAGCAATGGCTTTGATTGAGATTCAATTACTCGGCTGCTGAGGCAGGGCTGCATGTGACCTCTGCATCCGAGCACACCGTCCTCCCCCGAGATGCATAGCCGAGTAGCACAGAACAACATGGGTTTGATCCACATGACAGTTTTACAAGCTGCTTTTCTCTCAGAGTATCCAGGGCATCCAGCACCTCCCTCTCTCTCGTGCTCTCTCTCTCTCCCTCCCTCCTCTCTCTCAATCTCAAACCCCTCCTTTTTCCATTACTTGGCCTGCCTGGTGGTTGGCAGTGATTTTCTTATCTCCTTGCCCTCGTCTCTTAGTCCTGGGGTGTCAACACAGCCCCCCACTCATGCACTTCCTTACCACACCAAACACTTAACAAAAAAATGTGTGTGTGCACATGCTTGTAGTCACAAGTGCACACATGGTTAAAGGTGTGCGCACAAGGGCACACCTTTAACCACGCACACACACACACACACACACACACACAAAATCAAGAATGAAGAACAATTTATTGTCATTTCTATCATGTACTTGCATACACAAAATACATGACATTTCGTTTCACCCAGCCCACACCAGTGCAACACAAAAGATAAAAACACATCCAAAATTTCCAAAAATGACACCACCAAAAACAGAGAGAACAAAGTAAAAAAAAAAAAAAAACAAACAAAAAAAAACCCAAAACACAAACAGTGCAACAGAGTCCAAAAATTCCACTGTCCAGAGAATGAACGCCAGCCAGGATGACTGTGGGAACTGCCGGTCTGCATGGGCTAGCAGTTAGCTTAGCCCGACCCGCTTCTGCATCCTGTCAGACCTCCCTCGGCGCTCCTCCCTGGGCGCAGCTCCAGACAGGGCTGTGGTCCTTGGGCCCACCAGCTGCAGCAGACCAGGCTCCCCCAGCTGATCCAACGCCAGCTCTCCCAGCCACACACACCTCCCCCACACTCCACACAATGACACAAATGCAGACGCAGACAAAAACACTGCACAGTCGACGCTAGGCGAGGCGGCCGCCAGACTGCCTCAGTGTTTCCTCTTGGGTGCAGCTCCAAGCAGGGCCGGGGTCCCTGGGCCCACAGGATGCAGCAGACCAAGCTTTCTCAGCCGATCCAATGCCAGCTCTCCCAGCCATTAAATAATTTAAAAAAAAATCGAAGATCAAAATAAAAACTTCACACAATGACACAAACTTAGACGCAGACCTACATCTGGACAAAGACGCTGCATAGTCGGCACCGGGTGAAGCTGCAGTAAACGTGAGTTCGTGGTGCCATCTCCCCACACTGGAAGGATCACCCACTTACAGTCTTTCCCTGGGACAATACCGGAGATGCATGTTCGGTCTGTCACCGTGCAGCATCACTGAGGTCCCGGTCTCACCTGTCTGACTCCTACGAGGCCACTCGGATATACAGCATTGGGCTTGCAGCACATGGACTAAGATGGATGGAGTGATTATAAAAGAACACATGCCTTGACATTTATTAGTTGCTTTTGAGTTCAGATACTTTCTCATTTCCTTGCAGCGTTGGAGTATATATATTTTTTTCCTGAAATTGATTGCCTTGTTACTCAGCATCTCTCTTTCACTTACACACATACCCCCCCCACCCTTCCACCCCCTTTCTGTTTTTTGTCTCCAGCCAGTTGGAGGGAGTAAATAACTATTGATCTGGGCCAACTGAAGCATGCTTGGCTAACCGCCTCTCTGTGTCTGTCTACACCGCTCTCCGAGCATGGCTATTGTCCATCTAGTTTGACAATCACAACATCAGGTTTGGGTTTTGCTGTACTCGTGGTGGGAGACGGCTACAGAGCTGCCATAAAGCCGGCACTGTGCACCTTTTCAACCAGCAGTTCCTGAGCGTCCCAGCGGAGGGGACGGTATCCTTATGAGAATTTAGCCAAAGCCGACAACTATAGTTACAGAAATCCAACAGGATGTGTGGAGTTTTTGTTATTTTTTTTTTGCCTCCGTCTGACTTTGAGGAATCCTGTATTTCGACGTGACGCCGTCTGTGGAGACGTGTTGTGGTGAATCTGCTGATGCGCTTAATGTGCTCATTAAATCACAGACAGCAACACATGTGTTTCTGCTCATCCCGCCCACATGAGGCAGAGTCCTAATTCAATCTGCAGCCTCCCTGGTTAGCCATACATGCTAATGTCTGCCCCGGGCCCTGATGTAGCCCGACACCGCCGAGCCGGAGGAGCGCTCTGCCTGACAAGCGTGGTCGCTGCAACGGCTGTGGTGAGTCCATGAGGTTTTGGGCTCTCGGCTGCAAGCAGGAACCACCAGTGTGTTTAGGGAAGGATGCTGAAGGGGAGTGTGAAGGAGGTCAGGACGAGGCCGCATCTGGCCCTCTGGTACGCTGGGGAAATTGGGATGGCTGCGGAGATGCGAGCTTCATTAGGTTTCTCATTTCATTTTTAATCAGGAGGTCCAGCGAGGTAAAAGGAGGGCTAAAGTAATAGCATGTTATTAATAGAGATGTCCACTGTCCACTGGGATCCCAGGGGTATAAAGGGAAAGGCAGGAGTGGGAGAAAGAAACAGAGACATTGACCAAAAAACAGAGAGAGAGACAGAGGGAGGGTATTCAAGGGATTCTCTCTAAATTAAAAGAGATCTCTGAGCACCATGTTGTATTTCTAAACAGGTTAATGTTTCCTGAGCCGGTGAAGGAAACCATCATTTCTTTTGGACTGATCTGAAAGTCACGCTCGCTACAGCCCCCCTCCACACCTCCACCCTCACCACCCCTCGCTTTGGCTCAAGCACAAGACAGGCTGGGGTGTGTGTGTATGTGTGGGTGTGTGTGTGTTTGTGTGTTGGTGTGTGTGTATGTGTGTGTGTGGGTGGGGGTGGGTGTGTATGTATGTTTGTCTGCATGTGTGTTTGTGTTTGTGTGTGTGTGTGTTTGTCTGTTGGTGTGTATGTATGTTTGTCTGCGTGTGTGTGTGTGTGTGTGTGTGTGTGTGTGTGTGTGTGTGTGTGAGAGTGTGTGAGTGACCCAGCCTTGGCACCTGTGATACATACACAACTGACTGAGACAAGTTGACAATGGTAACAGCAGGTCAGCCTTGTGGTGTCCTCTCGCCACTGCGAGAGAGAACATGTCAGGAGAAACTGTTTCATCCCACTTATTTACTCCGAGAGCGAGAGCGCAGCAGCTACGGTCGAGCCATTAAAGGAACACTCCCTCCCTCCCTCCCTCCCTCCCTCCCTCCCTCACGTCCCCTTTCAGCAGATTCACCGCTGCGCCTCAAATGGACTCTCAAAAAGACGGTGAAGAGCCGTGGCAGGAATGGATGGACATGACACCTTGCATATTCGTCTGGATCCCTTTAAGTGAAGTTTGGCCCGAACGCCACAGAATCTCACATCAACACCTCGCCCCGCTTCCTCTGGCGACCGCAGCAGACGCACAACTGGGCCTCTGAAGAGGGCGCTTTTCAGAAACTCTCACGGTCAAGAAACATCAGAGAAGCTTCAAAATGGCGGCCCCGCCCTGTGTGCCGTATTGTTGCGTTTCAAACCCGTCCACCCACAATGCATTGCGGCGGTGATCATGCCCGCCTCTGTGTCTGTGACTGCTGTGTGAACATGGCTCTCTATTGTGAGAGTGAAGGCTGATGTCATCTCTCTAAAAAAAAAGAAAAAAGAGTGAGAGACAGAGGAAGAGAAAGAGAAGGAGGGAGGGAGGAAGCGATAGAGGGGTTGGGTACAGAAACATGTAAATGGGCTGCATTACTTCTGCCGACGCCTGTGGATGTGTACCTTTGCGCGGAGGGAGGGAAGCTCCTGCACATATGTGATTTGTGTGCAGTTGTAATGCATGCCTGTGTGTGCACATTAAAGCGGCGCGGGGCTGAAGATGAATGGCTGCCGCCTGCGTGTGAGCCTATCTCTCGGGTTCAGCTGCCCAGTGTATGGCTGAGCGATGCTTTCCGCCTGACCGCCATTGCACTTTCACTGCGCAAACACCGGCATATTTCACAAACAAGCGTTGGCTGGTGTGCTTAGCCCCCGCTACACCTCGGATCAACAATATTAATGCACTCCAAATATTAGTTTTCTCCCTCATTACCAAGCCGGGCGTGCCACGCATGAACCAACAGCGGTCCTTGAGGATGAAGACAGCAGGATGTCTGTGTGTGTGTGTGTGTCTACGTCTGCGTATGGGTTGTGCGCATGCATCAAGCCCATTACACAGTGATGCCTTGTGGTTTCTTTTGTTTAAAGAGAACGGCCTTTCATTGTGCGCCTGTCATTTTTTATTCTTATAGACACCAATAACCATTTACAGTGCTGCCGCTGCTGATGAATTCACGTTGCCACGCTGGCTCGCGTCGCACTTCCTGGGGAGGGAAGTATGGATGTGCTTAGACAACGGCCGTGACAGTCCTACTAAGGAGTCGCTGCTCCCCAGGCCTAAGTGGTGGAATAGTAAATGGAGAAAGAGAGGGGAGCTGTGCATTGTGAAATCCCCATCTGCTGTAAAGTGGGGCTCTGACACTTTCAATCTGTTCCCCTTCTTATTCTTCACTCCCAGCGGGCTCCCCCCCTCTCTCCTCTCTATTATTGCTCTCCTCCTTGATCCTCCCTCCATGTCTTTCTCTTGTTTCCCATAGACGGTCTCCTTGGTCTCCTTTACACAGTAATCACAGATCCAATTCGGCGACAGGGCCTTGGCCTAACTCCCAGAGTGTGGGAACTACCTGTTAAAGGTAACGAAATGCAGTGAATAAATACCTCCAGTTTTACAGTCGCCGCACATGAATCCCTGGTGGCAGTCACCTCACCAGGCAAGTAAACATTTGTTTGTTTCTGACCATGTTTTCCACCCCACAGTAATTACAGTGTGACAGTGTGGGTGTGCAGTTTTCCTGGAGGGAGCATGGGAAACGCTCCGCACTGTGTGGATGTGATAGAGGAACCGACATGACCGCTTCCTCCCGGGGACACGGGGCAGGGATTGTTTCTTGTTCTTCTCTTTAAATTTGAGTGGCTTTTATTCTTTCCCCGTGGTTGGAAACATTGGGAAAGGTCTGGCGTGGGCCACTGGGAATACTCGGGTTGTCGGAGCCATGAGAACGAGGTTTCTTGGCTCGCACCGGGTTTGTCAGGGCTCCTCGGTACACTGCAAGGCATTCGTACTTGGAAAGGGGAGGTTGTAACGTGTATTTACAGAGCTATAAGCGCCTCAGCTGCAATGAAGAGGGGTTAATAGTCGCGTAGAGTTGCTTTTAATTCTTTCTGAGGAAGTTTTTAAGACCTCAGCTCCAGCAGATCGCGTTTCCTGTTGTCGCCTGTGCAGAAAGAGACGGGATGAGGTAAACTTATTCAATTACCGGCGCCTAACTCGACCTTTTGAAGCCTAGTTAGGTTTGGAGAATCGCTACACTGGATCCAATCAATACGAGATAGCAGGAGAGTTTCCCCCAATTTGCCGGTGTAAATGTGATTTCCACACATAAGGAGATACATGATGCCCCATGCAAAGGCATATGTATTTACCTGTGGGTTTGCTCACTGGAAGTTGTTTATTCAGGAAATGCAGCGTGGAATAAAACTATCAGCAGGTCAGAATTACGAGCCAGTCAAATAGCGAACCACCCCCATGATCTAAAAATGTGAGTCAGAGGCTGAACTGTGGGACTGACGACACAGGTTTGACAGTTGTTTCCCCCCCCCCTTTTTCTCCCCAATTGCACTTGGCCAATTACCCCACTCTTCCGAGCCGTCCCGGTCGCTGCTTCACCCCTTCTGCTGATCCAGGGGGGGCTGCAGACTACCACATGCCTCCTCCGATACATGTGGAGTTACCAGCTACTTCCTTTCACCTGACAGCGAGGAGTTTCGCCAGGGGGACATAGCGAGTGGAAGGATCACACTATTCCCCCCCAGTTCCCCCTCCCCCCTGAACAGGTGCCCCGACCGACCAGAGGAGGCGCTAGTGCAGCAACCAGGATACATACCCACATCTGGCTTTCCACCTGCAGACATGGCCAATTGTGTCTGTAGAGATGCTCAACCAAGCCGGAGGTAACATGGGGATTCGATCTGGCGAGCCCGGTGTTGTCGCCACCTGCACACCCCCCATTTACATCTGATTCTTTTTAGTTATTTTTTAAATTGTTAATCTCAAAGAAGGGGTGCACCCGTACTGATACTGGTATGGAGTATTGGGCCAATACCAGGCTAAAAGTCACACACATTCACACACTAATGGAGGAGGCTGCCATACAAGGCGCCAACCTGCTCATCAGGAGCAGTTAGGGGTTCAGTGCCTTGCTCAAGGACACTTCAACACACTCTCTCTGGAGCAGCCGGGGTCCGATTCATAAAGATATCGCACTAATGATGTTAGTGCAAACACGCCCATAGAGGTTTGCAGCTGAGTGTGATTTGCCCTTGTTTTGTGTCTAATTGCAGTTATCCATGTGGCAAAGTATAAATGGTGGCTTTGTATCAAGAACACAGTAGGCAGGTCCAATATCATCCTTGATGTCGTCAAGTATAGCAAGAATTGTTTGACCTAGCAACCTGTATCTGCAAATGATTTCAGTCTCAGATCAAAATGTGATATTCTCCTGCGAAATATCCGCTCACGAGCCACCTGGCGGGACGATGCCGTCCCCAAGCTACGATCACTGCTGCCATGATCACTGCAAAGTCTGGGCATCAGTTACCACCAACTCTCTGAAGACTAATCATTTTCACTCTAACTGCATGTGGCTATTAGCGCTGGTGTTTGTGAATTGTACTTGTTTTGCAATGAGGCTCATGTGCATATATTACCTAATTTAAATAGGTGCAAATAGAACCGGAGCACCAAGACGCTATTTGCTTGGCAGCGCAGTTAGGGGTGCATATCACTCCTTGCAGGTGCTTTGAGAATCACACAGTTTCTTTTTGTCTAATTTGTGCAATTTTAGCTGCCGCAAAAGCCACATAATCCTTTTGTGAATCAGCCAGTGAGTGTTTTTGTCAGAGTTATTGTTATTTGGGGTGCTTTAACTGGGTGCTCGGCCGACCAATCGTGTAACTTCAGTGACGTTGTTGGTCAGCTGATCCATCGGCCCAATCATGTTCAACTGATCACTCAGTCAGTCAGTCTAACCATGGTCACTCAGTCAGTCAGTCTAACCATGGTCACTCAGTCAGTCAGTCTAACCATGGTCACTCAGTCAGTCAGTAGTGATGAGAAGTTCGGATGTTTTACTGGCTTGGATCTTTGAAAATTGTTCAGTAAAATGAATGAATCTTTTTGCCGCTCTGATGGCCGAGCGGAATAAACCGCCGTTCTTGCAGTCGTCATGTGGCTGGGAGTTTCGTATCAGACTTGCCATAACCGGTCACGGCCAGAGCGTCCACGGGATAAGGCATTCATTAGGCCACCCCTACCCGAGGGATAGTGGGTGTAGATCGGTGTAGTGTTCGGGGACTCGTTGTTCTTCAGCGACCCCTCTGGCCCATCCGGGCGCCTGCAGCCAAGCAACCGAAAGCATTCCTCCTACGTCTCCTTCGCGGCCTGACGGTAATGCAATCCATGCGAGGCTTCAGCGTGTAAAATAGCGAGAGCAGCTGACACGAGTTTGAAGGAAGCTGGTGTGTCGACTATCTCCTTCCTGTGGAAACGTGAGTTATTCGACAAGAGTTCCGGCCATATGCCATTGGGTTAATTGGGTGGGATAAAGGGGGAGAAACTAGAAATAGATTTTTAAAAAATGAATCTTTTTTTCAAATCATTTGTTCATTTCGTTCATTGGACCTTGTGTGGTGCTGTAGCTGTCACAGAAAGAGCACGGTTCTCAACGGTAACCTGGTTTGCTTCACTTGGTAAAGTATAATACAGCATTTCTCAAGCTCTTAAGCACCTTTTGGACTATAGCCCATCGAGTTAATCAGTTGAAATAAGTGATTACTTCGATTGCCCGTACGAGAGCGCTGCGCTATATGAAGCAGTCATGTGACAAGTGAACGAGACTCAAACCTGAAGACCCATAGCTGTGGTTCGAGAATGAATCAGTCGTTCCTACACTGAGATTAAGCAGTGGTCATGTGACAAGTCAAAGGAAGACTCAGATCCAGAAGACCCGTTCATGAACGAATCTGAGCCTGTAGCTGTCACAATTGAGACGAATGAAACGAATGGCGCCCACGTGCCATGGCCCAGGGAAAAGTTAACGAAGCAGTCACTGAGAAGACTCATTACTCCCGAGTCGTACAAAACATTAGTTCAAAATGAACGAATCATTCACGAACGACGCATCACTATCAGTCAGTCAGGGACATTTGCATTGGTAGGATTGGCCCGCTGGTCGGTCCAGCCAAAAAATGGCCTCATTGTCATCTTCTATGTTGCATCCTCTATATTTGGACTCTGCTCTCAGCCAGTCAACACCACTTTCCATCTTTCTCCTCTCGTTCTCTCTTTATCTTTTGGTTTTCCGGTGCTCATAATGCAAGCCCTCTTTCGCTTCGTGTTGGTTATTTACAGTGAAGGGTTTTCTATGAAACTCGAGTGGCGCATGAGTGAGGCAGATGGAGGTACAGAGTGAGGGATTGCATGAAAGAGGGGGCGGAAGGGCACGTACTTGCTAATAGGGTTACAGAGCCCAGTCTGCAAAGCCCAACGACTCGCCCAATTTATTTCCCTCCCAGGCTTTAGAGGCGTGTATACTCGTACCTGCTACATTTAGCATGGCACAGGAAGGTTCAGAGTAAGTCCACCAGAGCAGCGTTGTTCAGTGTCACTCTGTGTTTCTGTCTATAGTGTGGAAATCTTTGTATTCGTGTGTGCGGGGTTGGGAGAACGGGGCTTGTATATTTGTTTGGATATGCAGCATGTACCACATAGTACCACACGAATCCCCGGGTGTGTGATTAATGAGTGTGTGGGTGGGTCACTTGGCACCGTGGAGCGGCTGTACGTGAAAATGTGTGAACTTTTTGACTCACTGGCGGCAGACGGATGCATCTCCCCACCCTCCGAAGCTCTGACTGCGGCGCAGGGAGACAGATGAACTGAAGAAAAACACAAGAGAAATGCAGAGGACAAGGGGCAATCAAGGGGACCTTGGGTATATTACAAAAGGTAGGGTGCAGCAATGTGATACCCCTGCTCTAGTTCGTGCACAATCTCCCCCACACATGCACAGTGCAGTACACACATGCACATGAAACAAATACCAGATACACAAAACAAATGCACACTCACATATGCATAAACACATGTCTGTCCACGTGGACCCCACCCTGTGATGATGGAGACGGGGGGTTGTGTGTTTGTATCCAGGAGGGGGGTCAGTATGAAGAGGGAAGAGAGCGGGTAGGAACGCAAGAGAAAACAGGAGATGTTAATGAAGTATGAAGGACTGGAGCACGGCCGCATGGTTCCTGCCAGGCACCACCAACCCCGCCACACTTGCCCCGCCTGCCCCTGGGACACAGCAGGGAAGCTGGGTCACTCGGCAGACCGGGATTCAAACGCTCAAAACACAAAACGCGTCGTCTAAAACCCGATAAAAGTGAATTCTCACAATGTGAGTAAAGTGTGTATCATTTATCACGTTGGAATTATTTAATATTACTGGAGTGCATCTTGAAATACCGAGGACTCTTTCTTTCCTTTTTAAATTTAATGGGAAAGTTTCTCCATTTTATCCATACAACACATTTTATGGTCTCTCCTTTTTTTTCATTCTTTTTATAAGTTTCTCACCCCTTTATTCCTTGCACTTTCCAGAACTACATAAAAATGTCATTGCAAAAATGTCAGAGCTATTACTGCATCATTCATTCGCTCTTACCGCTGCTTTTCCCCCATTATTTAAACATGTCTATCTTCATAACTGCCCACGCATATGTGAACACACACACACACACACACACACACCTGGCAATTCTCAGCCACATTTCCACATTTTGTTCATTCAGTCATAATTGTTTTGTGAAGGAAGAACCTCCAGCCGCTCCATATCCACTTCCTCCCACCTCTCTGCTCCGCTGTCCATCCATGCTGAGTTAAGCAGGAAGCCATGGTTGTTAAGCTGACAGCACATCATTCATGACCACTGTTTCTCACATCCTGTGTGTGTATATCAGGTGCTTGACAAAACCACGTCCAGCACACGAGGAGCTATCCACATCCACATGCTGTGGCTGTATAAGCCTGTGTGTGTTTGTGTGCGAATGTATGTGCGCATACGGATGCATGCATTTCATGTGGTGCACTGTACCCGACAGTTGTCACCCCATTGTTTTGACACGACCCAAACGGGTCGGAAGTGAACTCCTTGCCCGCCACTGAGCTGTCGCTCGTGGGAGACTGACACACCCCTACCTTCCACCTCACGACTCCGTCGCTTGACTTTTTGGCTGAGCTGGGCCAGCAGGCCAGCCCTACAAACGGAACGTCGCTGACTGACTGAGTGACTGGGATTAGAGTGACTGACTGAGCGATCGTGTCTGACACGGTTAGGCCCGCTGGATCAGGTGACCAACAATGTCACTGAAGTTACACGGTTGGTCGGCCGAGAGGCATGAGGGAGAGCGCTCAGTTAAAGCACCCCAAATAACAATCACTCTGATAAAACACTCGCTGGCTAATGCACAAAAGGATTACGCAGCTTTTTGTGGCCACCAAACCTGCACAAACAAGACAAAAAGAAACTGTAATTCTCAAAGCACCTGCAAAGTGTGACATGCAGGCCTAACTGCACTGCCATGCAAACAGTGTCTGGGTGCTCCGGTGCTAGTTGCACATGTCTAAATTAGGTAATATACATACATTTGGCGCAAAATTGGCCCATTTCTTTGCACATGAGCCTGATTAAAAAAAAGTACAACTCACAAACACCAGCGCTAATAGCCACATGCAGTTAGAGTGAAATTATTAGCACCTTCAGAGAGTTGGTGGTAACTGACACCCTGACCTTCCAGTGGTCATGGCAGCAGTGATCGGAGCCAGGGGAAGGCATCGTCATGCCAGCCTGCGTGCTCATGAGTGGATAGTTCGATGGAGAATACCCCTTTTTGATTTAACTGAGACCAAAATCATTCGCAGCTATAGGTTGCCAGGTCTAATAATTCTAGCTATACTTGATGACATCAAGGATGACACTGGACCTGGCTACTGTGTTCTTGGTGCAACACCACTACAATTCTTTGCCACATGGATAATTAAAATTAGGTGTAAAACAAGAGCAAAACTGCACTCAGCAAAACTTTATGGGCGTGTTTACACTGTAGTGTTATTAACACGATATCTTTTGTGAATCGGACCTTGAGACGGAACAGATAGCGGTTGCAAATGATGTGCAATTCATGGTGCTATCAGCAGCCACAATCCATTCTAGAAAAACGAGATATCTGCAGATAGAAACAGACGCAAGAGGAGGGAGAGTTAACAGATTAGAATAGGTATACTTACATTTAAATCAAGTTCACTTTCAAATCAAAGATCCCAAGATATGAGTGTAAAATATTGTTCTTGCAACTGCATTTGTAACTTTTTTCTTCTTTTTTTTTTACTGGAATGTAGCTTAACCATTTTGCATGTGATATGCTACCACGGACTATCCCTGTAACAAATTGGCCACAATTTCGAACATTGACCATACACGGCCCAGCCATACACTAGGTTTTGACCTAGTCTTGTAAAAGGACAATGGACATTTCCCGGTGGCCCAGCTTGCATGCTAAGATGCAGTACAGGCAGCTGACCTCAACAAATGTCAATCCAGTTCATGGAGGGAGAAGAGTAACAACTTTTGATAATAAAATGAGTGATTTTAGTGGTTTTGAGGCTGGTACTCTGTGTCTGTTTCCTGTTTAAATACATGTGGCTAAGCAGTCAGGATGAGTCCTTGTTCTTCCTACTGGAAGGCCGTGTCAGCAGTGCCAGGGCAGGCAGGCTAACCGAATGAGTTAGTCAGGAGACGGTGGCTCAGGCAGGCAGAAAATACCACTTTTCTGCCATCCAGACAGGGGCAATGAGGCCATGTCGGCATCACTAACCCCAACCAGCACACTGTATGTGTGTATTTGTGTGTGTGTTTGGCTTGCGGGGACAGGACGTTGCAGATGTGTGACCAGGAAGTGGTGTCGGAGGTGGACTCGAACATTAAGAAGGTAGCCTCTGAGATGCGCTAAAATCAATAGGCCAGTATAGAGGCGAACAACTGTTTCTCTCTGTCAGTCTCAGTGCTAACCTCTCTGATAAGTGCTGTGCCGCCGGTTTTCCTTATCCCTTCTCATTAAAATGTCCTTAATCTGCATTCCTGCTCTTTCTTACCCCTTTTCTGCTTGTGTGTGTGTGTGTGTGTGTGTGTGTGTGTGTGTGTGTGTGTTTATACATGCACACACTAATGTATGTGTGTGTGTGCTGGTGTGCGCCAGCTGAAGACTAGGCCCAGGGAGAGATAATGAAATAATGAAGCTTATCAAACTACTGCAGACATGCAGATGGAGTGGAGCTCGCTCGCTCTCTCTCTCTCTCTCTCTCTCTCTCTCTCTCTCTCTCTCTCTCTCTCTCTCTCTCTCTCTCTCTCTCTCTTCTCTGCCTCCTTGTTTCTGCCACTTCTCTTCCTAATGCTAACACTCATCTCTCAGGCTGATTCTCTTCCATGCAGATACCAGGTGACTCTTGGTGGTTGTGTTGCTGCTGTAGCCCACAGAGCAAATCAAACTGTTCATGTCGGGGCAACTCACACGTTTGGAAGAATGCTGTAATGAATCAGAGTAGCAATATTTTAGCTTTGTCGATGAATGGATCCGCTAGTATGTAAAGACTGCTCGTGGAGGGCACTAATATATATTAAGAGAACATGAGGCAAAAATCCCACGAAAGTTAGTGCTGGATGCTATACTAACTATTATCAAAATAATTATAGGGGATGGGGCGTCTGGGTAGCGTAGCGGTCTATTCCATTACCTACCAACACGGGGATCGCTGGAACGAATCCCCGTTTTACCTTCGGCTTGGTCGGGCGTCCCTACAGACACAATTGGCCGTGTCTGTGGGTGGGAAGCCGGATGTGGTTATGTGTCCTGGTCGCTGCATTACCGCCTCCTCTGGTCGGTCGGAGAGAAAAGGGGAAAACAAGCCAAAAAAAAAAAAAAAAAAAAACCAAACAAACAATAATCATAGGGGATTTTACATAATATCGATATATCATTATCAGTCTTGAGTCAGCCTAATTGGCTCAAGACCGGTTAAAACATAGCTGCAAATCAACACACCAGGGAGCAGTGGGAAAGTAATGCTCCTTTTCCACAACATGGTATCAGCTCAACTCGACTCGACTTTTTCGTTTTCCATTACTGGAAAGTACCGGCATTTTGGTAACCATTACCTCTTTTCTGGTACCACCTTTGTCGAGGTTCCAAAAAAAAAACTGGAGCAGGTACCAAAATCAATGCAGACCAGCTACACTGAGGGGGTACTGTTACGGTAGTGGAAAACGACACTGTGAGTCGCGTCAAGTCGAGCCGATACCATGTAGTGGAAAAGGGGCATAAGACACCTGGCAAGCTCTCTCCATCACCCAAAAAACTTAAAATCTGTGTTTCTGTTTTAGTCCTTGGTGCAGAATCATTGAATGGACTGTGCAAAGTGTGTGACCACTCAGGACCCTGCACCTGGCCTGTTATTCTGCAGTTTTTGTTTTTTTGTTATTTTTATATATAATTTTGGGCAGCACGGTGGCGCAGTGGTTAGCGCAGTCGCCTCACAGTAAGAAGGTCCTGGGTTCGAGCCCTGGGGTAGTCCAACCTTGGGAGTCGTCCCGGGTCATCCTGTGTGGAGTTTGCATGTTCTCCCCATGTCTGTGTGGGTTTGCTCCGGTTTCCTCCCACAGTCCAAAGACATGTAGGTCAGGTGAATCAACCATACTAAATTGTCTCTGTGTGTGTATGTGTGTGGGTGTGTGTGTGTATGTCGGCCCTGTGTGATAGTCTGGCGGCCTGTCCAGGGTGTATCCCCGCCTGCCGCCCAATGACTGCTGGGATAGGCTCCAGCATCCCCGCAATCCTGAGAGCAGGATAAGCGGTTCGGAAAATGGATGGATTATATATAATTTTTTTTATAACTGTTCTTGATCCAACATGCTTGTAAAAGGAAATTCTGTGTGTCAGTGCCATTATGCTCAGTTCAAAGTCACATGAAAGAAATATGTCAATATTATTCAGGTTTTTTAATTTTCCATATTGCGTCATTGCATAGTGCGTGCTCCATCTCGCTGCTCACTGCGAGGAAAAAGGAGAAGGGGAAACAATGTCGGCTGCACGAGAGTGTGACTGATTTCGTGAACACAAGTCGGGTGCTGAAAAAAGGAAAAATGAAAAAGGAGGAAGAATTTCAGAAGTCACTGCGAGCATTGCTGGATAGATTTTTCAGCACTCCCAGAGATGTGGTGGCTGAGCAGGTGTCCAAAGCTGGCGGGTGCAGTTGACTGTGGCCGTAGGCTACATGTAATGACCGGTCTGAAAAATGATCTAAAATCTGATTGAAATCTGGGCTATAGACCTGAAATATTGACTTGGAACATACTGTCATACTTCAACATGCCAAAATTAAGTGACAGCCGAGCTAACTTTATGATGTAAAGCCATTAGTTTTACAGTTGATTTTTTTTCCTTTGAAAAACTATAATAGCAAAAAATCATAGCTGAGACTATGTGCATTTATTGCACTGAGATTACACGTGCAGGAGAACTAGAATAGTTATGTGCGTGTGACCATGATCCATGTGCATGCATGTCAATGAGCAGGGCCTCGCAACCTCCCTGCGAGGGCCCTGCCTTGGATTTTTTAATAAACCACCCGGTCAGCCCTTAGCTACCATCTTTGTCCATGTCTGTGACGGACAGCCTCCGCTGTGTTGCAGACTTGTCCCAACCGTATATAAGAATCCAACTGAATTTCATTATAATAAACTGTTATGTAATTTAAAGTATAATAATAATAATAATAATAATTGTTATTTATATAGCACTTTCAAAACAAAGCCACAAAGTGCTTTACAAGACAGAAAAAATGGTGGACAATCAACGATAAAAAAACATTTTAAAAACAGTTTAAAATAAAAAAAATTTCAAATAATACTCTCTTCAAATTTGTCAAACCTCATGTTGTGCAAAATATTAGGTACCAGACTCTCATTATCATTAATTTAGATGACAAAATTGTGTATCATGGCATGACAATATTTAAATTGTATCCCAATACAATATAATTCGAAAGATGTTAAACGATAATATTGAGTTATTGCCCACCCTTACTGTAGGGTACATTGGAACAGGTGGCAGGCAGGGTTGGAGGTGTGTAAGCAGCAACCAATCATTCCAGCAGCGTAAACTGGTTTCCCGCCACTTAAAGGGAAATTTCACCGGTTTTTATGTGGCTGTCCAATCAGTGTTGAGCGCAAATATGTGAAGTGAAGCAAATTCCTCAGCGTGTGCTATATTTACCGAGAAATCTGAGTTGTCCTGGTTGCAGAGCTGTGCTGGCAGTGCCTACATGTACCAGGATGCATTGTGTGCGAACTTCTGACATCCAACCCCCAAATCCTTCCAAAGCCCAGCCAGCTCCTGCAGGCAGGCGTTTCTTGTGGCTCTGTGTACAAAGAACAGCATCTTGAAATCTTCGCTCTCTGATCAGAAAACCACAAAACGACATAAATTGAATTGGATTAGATTTATTGACAACAAACGTGCCTTCTCGTTGTTTCGTGCCTGGATGCGACAGCTACAGAAAGAGGGGAAAGGAGGGAATAAGCGTAACCTACCACCGATTACCAACATATGTTGAACGGTGCAAAGAATGGCTCAGACCGATAAAAAACCCCCAAATATGACGAGAACGCACCGACATCAGTACTAGGACATCTTCAGGTATGCACCCTGTATTTTGCTGCAGATGACTACAACAGGGACAGATATTTCAACTGTGCAATACTCTGGTGTATATTTATACTGCATTAGTATTGCATTCATGTTCTGCACATATTGATACATATTTATTTTTCTATATTATTGTTATATACTGTTGTATAATGCACATATTTTACATAAATATTATTTTATTATTATTTCACATTATTTTCACATATTATTTCACTTATGCTTATATATAGTTTAATACATACAATGCAATAAAGTATTTCTGATCCTGTTGATAGTGACTATTCCAGGTTTTGCATGGCTAAGAAAAACTGAGTTTCAAATGTGTGTTCTTCAAAATGTCTTTTCAGGCAGTCATGCCAGGCTGCAAGACAGATCTAGTTACCTTTGTTAACACATCTTGGCCATGGAGAGAACACTGGCATTTACTGAAACTTTGTTTTTCAAAAATATAATAAACATTTTTTGTTATGCATTGATATTTTATCCTTTTTTGGCTTTCATATTTTTATACTAAATGCTTAGATTTAGACAAGTGCACTGTATCTAGTTTCCATAACAGGGTGAAATAGGTTTTTAAAGTACTTATTCCTTCTCACTTTGAAAACCCACCCAAAGGCAACAGCTTTTTCCCATTCTCTCACAAATGGTTTATTTTTAACCATATAGATCACCCTCTCTCCAAAAAATAACATACTTTGCCCTGTTTGGGAAGAAAATACAATGCATCTTGCCTCTGTAGTGAATGATCTTTGCATAAACCAGCAGGTAGGATGCATCTGACAAAGGTGTACCTGCAGCCAACTTTGATAGTCTTTAGTGTGAAAATAAACAATTCAAGTTTGTACATATATATTTAAATATATATATATATATATATATATATATATATATATATATATATATAAAACAAAAAACAAACCAGCACATTGTGTTATTTGATTGTCAAACAAATATTCTGCATATTGCACATCATACAAGACAAAGTCCAGATCAGTCCCAACAAGGTTCAAGATAAAAATGTGCATTGTTAGCTGCACTGAAGTTTAGCAGCATTATTACTCAAAGGCTTACATATCACATGGTCAAAGCTCGCCTGTTGCCTCGTCCACTTCAGCACGCCCTCTGTGCTGACCATTCGGGGAAGGATACTTGCCTCTGATGCGATGTGCGACACGGGCAGGCAAGACGATGCGGTTCACTTTGCAAAGTTTCTGCCCTGGTGGCATCCACTCTAAAAAAAAAAAAAGAAGAAAAGATAAGCAGCCAGATGATATTGTCTGCAGAGAACAATGGACAGGAAAGAAGGTGGCTATTGATCAGGAAGCTACAAGTACTGACCATATACTGTTACGTTAGCAGCTTTTCCCAGAAAGTTGAATCAGTTCATTTGGACACGAAGTTTAATGGGACAAATGTTTCATCACTCATCTAAATGCCCCTTTCCCGCTACATGGTACCGGCTCGGCTCGGCTCGGCTCGCAGAGTGTCATTTTCCATTACCGTAACAGTACCCCGTCAGTGTAGCTGGTCCGCATTGATTTTGGTACCCACTCCAGTTTTTTTTTTTTTAACCTCGACAAAGGCGGTACCAGAAAAGGGGTAACAGTTACCAAAATGCCGGTGCTTTCCGGTAATGGAAAACGAACAAGTCGAGTCGAGTCGGTACTTCGTCAGTCTGCAGGTGTCCCCAACCTTATGAACAGCACAGCAACATAACAACCGAAACCGCTGATATAACAGGTTTCTTGAGCAAATCGCCGTGCATATTGTAGCGAATTCGGGGGGCAGTCAGGGAGACCGTCACCACGGCCGGGACGCGAACCCGTGGCTCCCACTTCGCGAGCGACAGCGTTAACCAGTCGACTAAAGGGTCCGACCCGCTGGTCAAGCCAAGGACCAACGTGTCTACTTATCCATGCACGTTACAATATTAAACAGGTCGTCGGTTTCGGTTGCTAAGCAACCGTGCTGGTTTTGGTCGTTAACACAGTGGTCATTGTAACGGCGAGTTAGCTAGGTGAAGACAACAAATAACGTCAGGGTCAACGTTTGGGCCAATATGACAGGGCAATGTGCCTGCAACAGGACATTTAGTGAGATGTGGGGAAATTATACTACAGCGTTTATGTGGGTAACAAGAGGTTGCCATGCAGTCAGTACACATGTGTTGAGAAAACTACTTGTCCAACGTTGCCGTGTATCGCTGTACTAGTCTATAGCTATTTGTTGGCCTAAACATAGCGTACTCACCCAACGGTCAGCTGCCGGCGCTGCTGGTCTTGCCTATCTTTTCCAGTTTATCTTCAGGATCCTGACCAAAGTAGCACGCCGCTGTCCAAATGAGGAGTAAAACCGTCATGCACAGTAACGCACACACGGGCTGTCTCGGGGTCGGCGTCGGCGACACCATCCAACAAAAACCGCCCACGCTGAACTTCACTGCAGCAGAGTGACTCGGTTTCTGTCGGCGTCGGAGGGCAGTTTGGGCAGCGGCCCCACCGGTCGCTGTATGCTCTCGGCAGCTGAGGCTCTGGATGGCCGCCGCCGACCGTATCCTCTTGCTCGGCTAATGCAGCAGCAGCAGCCTCGGCGTCTCTCCGCTGCATTTCTTCTCTGGCTCGAATAAATACGGTTGAACACCGGAGTCAGCCAAAACACTGTAAAATATAAGATCCTCTGCACTCAGGGGTTAAAGTGAGATTTGGTAAGTGGGGGATCTCTGTATTAGAGAGGTGGGCAAAAGTGCGGGAGTGATAGTCGGCCTCAATACTGCGTCTCAAATCAGGAAATTAACCCTACGAGCACATGCACACACACACACACACACACCCACACACACACACTACATGCTCAATAAATCACTGGCTACATGTTCAATTTAAAAATTGAAATGCATTTTAATCAGTATTTTGTATTAGTTGAAAGTGCCATGAAAATATTGCATGGCCAGAGCTAAGGTTGGACAAACATAACTAGCTAGCTACCGGTGTAATGAATGAAAGGTCACGTGTTTAACTTGACCTACTCACGGGTGTACGTGCAGTGCGTGTGACGTATACAGGAAGAGAAGCGCATGTTATGAAGGTTGTATGTCGGATGAACGCTAGTAAAAGCTACACAGTTAAGAACCTACGAAGTCGGCTCGTTCTTGAATTATTCTTATGTCAGTAAGACAAGGCGTCTACGGACATTACATGGTGTCAGAATAGTCTGTGTATCGGAACACGAGCGGTCATGCCGAAGTTTAATCCGCCGAGTGAATTCAAGTTTGACTGCCCCGTTGAATGGCCGGAGTGGAAACAACGGTTTTCGCGCTTCAGGCTCGCGACAAAGCTGGATAAAGACGACGGGGAGATTCAAGTGAGTTCGCTGATTTATGCAATGGGCAGCGAGGCTGAAAAGATATTCAGCTCGTTTGACTTCGCGGCGGAGGGTGATAAAGTGGACTATGATATCGTACTGAAAAGGTTCGACGACTACTTTATTCCCCGCCGTAACATCATACATGAGAGGGCGTGCTTCTATCAACGTAGCCAGCAGCCAGGAGAGACAGCGGAGATGTACATCCGGACATTGTATGAGCTGTCTGAACACTGTGAGTTTGGGGACAAGAGGGATGAACATATCAGAGATCGTCTGGTAGTGGGCATAAAAGACAAAGTGCTCTCCCGTCAGTTCCAGCTCACAGCGGACCTTACTCTGGTGAAAGTCATTGAACAAGTGCGCCAGGCGGAGGCAATAACAAAGCAGCTCAGCCTCCAAGCTAACCAACCAGAGGCTCAGCTGGTTAACGTCAATGTTGTCCGACGGCGGGACGGACGCCAAAACAAAAAGGGCGGACAGCGTCATGGTGGCAGCAGACCTGCAACCAACAAAGTAGATGAATGCGGGAGGTGCGGCAAGACGCAGCACACCGATGAGCGGAAGTGTCCTGCAACGAACAGTAAGTGCAACAAGTGTCATAAAAAGGGACATTGGGAGCGTGTATGTCACTCTAAAGCGGTGAGAGAAGTCACTGAAGAGGTTAAACAGCTGTACTTTCTGGGAGAAGTTGGAAAAGAGAGCAGTCAGGAAGATTGGACTGTTAGTTTAACAATAAGTGATGTACCAATAACCTTTAAAATTGACACGGGGGCTGACGCTACTGTTATCAACCAAGGGACATTTAAAAAGCTGAAGCCAAACATAAAACTGGGACCTCCTGACACATGCTTCATAAGCCCAGGTGGAAACATCAGCTGCATAGGACAGTTTCAAGCCACAACCAACTACAAGGAGAAACAATACTCCTTTCCAGTGTATGTGATCAAGGGGAGAGGCAGCTGTCTGCTGAGTCGTCCAGAGGCAGTGGAGATGGGTCTAGTGAAGCGGATGAATGAGGTCAGTGGAGTTTTCGGTTCATACGCGGTGCATACAGCCAGACGGATACCGCTGCCACTTGTACCACTGGTTAAGAAAGAACTGCAGCGCATGGAAAATGAGGGCATTATTGAAAAAGTGACTCAGCCCACAGAATGGTGCGCCGCTATGGTGCCGGTGCTGAAACCGAACAAGAAAGAGGTTCGCTGCTGCGCTGACCTCAGGAGGCTGAATCGAGCGGTGAAACGTGAGAAATACGTGCTGCCCACTATGGAGGAAATAATGCCAAGGCTCGCAGGGTCAAAGTTCTTCACAACGTTGGATGCAGCAAGTGGGTTTTACCAGATCCCCTTGCATGAAGACAGCAGGGGGCTCACCACTTTCATCACCCCATTTGGGAGGTATGCTTTCTGCCGCCTTCCATTTGGTATAACGAGTGCTCCAGAGATTTTCCAGAGAAAGATGGCGGAAACTCTGACCGGGCTAGAGGGCACAGAGGTGTACATGGATGACATCCTTATACATGGAGAGACTGAGGAAATCCATGACCGGCGCCTAGCAGAGGCGCTGGGGGTCATTGAAACAGCAGGTCTCAAACTGAACCAAGCGAAATGCAAGTTCAAACAGAAACAAGTCCGCTTCCTTGGTCATGTCATCGACGAGGCAGGCATCAGACCTGACCCGGACAAAGTGGCCGGAATAGAGAACTTTCCTCAGCCCCAGAACGTGACGGAACTCAAGAGGTTCCTCGGGATGGTGAACTATTTGGCAAAATACGTCCCAGAGCTGTCCACTGTAGGTCAGCCGCTTTATGGACTGCTTAAAGCAACGACAGAGTGGCTGTGGGGACCTGCACAGAACACAGCATTCCAAGACCTTAAAGCAGCACTCGCCACCGCCCCGGTACTCACCTTTTACGACGTCACTAAGGCTACGGTGGTGTCAGCAGATGCCAGCAGCTACGGGCTGGGAGGCGTTCTGCTCCAGCAGCACGGGGAACACTGGAAGCCCGTGGCCTACTGCTCCCGACGGCTGAGTGACGCAGAGACAAGGTACGCACAGATCGAGAAAGAGTGCTTAGCCAGCGTCTGGGCATGTGAAAGGTTCGAGAAGTACTTGTTTGGGCTTGACAATTTCAGACTTGTCACCGATCATAAACCACTAGTGCCTCTGATGAACAGCAAATACTTGGATAATGTGCCCATTAGGTGCCAGAGACTGTTAATGAGGCTGATGCGTTTCAATGCAGTGGCTGAATACGCACCAGGCAAAACTTTAGCTGTGGCTGATGCACTCTCCAGAGGCCCAGAGCAGCGCTACGGAGATGGTGCTTCTCATGATGATGTTGCAGCGCACATTGATGCCATCGTGTGCCAGGTGCCTGCCACACCTCAAAGGATGCAGGAGATAAAACAGAGCACGGATGGGGATCTGCAGCTCCAGACAGTGTTGGGCTTCATCAGACACGGCTGGCCTGAGTATGTCGATAAAGTGCCGGAGACAGTCAGAGACTTTTATCAGGTGAGAGGGGAGTTATCTGCGGTAGATGGTTTAGTCATCAGAGGCAGTCGTATCGTCATTCCCACAGAGATGAGGGAGGTGATCTTAGACAGAATACACGACGGGCACCAGGGGATAGTTAAGTGCAGAGAGAGAGCTAGCCAGTCAGTGTGGTGGCCCAAAATGACAGAGCACATTACAACAAAGATACAGCAATGTCAATTCTGCAGAGAACACAAGAACACACAGAGAAAAGAGCCTTTAATGTCAAGTGAGCTCCCATCCAGACCATGGCAGAAAGTTGGCATAGACCTGTGTGAGTACAAAAAGCAAAACTACTTGATAGTGTCTGACTATTATTCCAGGTTTTTGGAGATCCTAAATCTACCAACAACTACTAGCAGTCAGGTTGTAGCTAGGCTGAAGGCTACATTTGCACGTTTTGGTATCCCTGAAATTGTAGTTAGTGATAATGGGCCACAGCTAGTTTCAGAAGAGATGAGGAGGTTCAGTGAGGATTATGATTTCATCCATGTGACTTCAAGCCCACACTACCCCCAGAGTAATGGACAGGCAGAGAGGGCTGTTCAGATAGCCAAAAGCATATTAAGGCAGGAAGACCCTCTCCTCGCCCTGTTGACATACAGAGCTACACCCTCTTCTTCCACTGGAGCCAGTCCAGCGGAATTGCTCATGGGTAGGAGACTCAGAACCACCTTACCCACATTGCAGCATAACCTGAAACCGGCCTGGCCTAAAGAGGAACTGATCAAAACCGCTGACGCCGCAGCCAAATCGAGGCAGGCTTTCTACTACAACCGCAGGAACGGCGTGCGGACACTGCGCCCACTGAACTCGGGTGACGCAGTGCTCACCAAACTGGATGGACAGAAAACATGGACAATGCCAGCAGTTGTTCACAGTCAGAGCTCCACCCCCAGATCCTACATAGTGGAGACAGCTCAAGGTGAACATTACAGAAGGAACAGGCGCCACCTGTTGGCCACACCTAAAACACTCACCTTTGTCAGCAGGGATCCTGACCATGTCACTCCAGGGGAGAGTGGAAACACGGATGAGTCCCGAGCAGCAGAAATGCCAACTTCCACACCATATGTTACTCGCTCTGGCAGGGTGAGCAAGCCTGCAGTCCGGCTGGATTTGTGAGGCGTATGGACTTGTGTATTGTGGGGGATTTTTTATTTTTTGTGAAAAGGGGGGTGATATACAGGTTAGAAAATCATCTTAGAGGGGGAGATGTAATGAATGAAAGGTCACGTGTTTAACTTGACCTACTCACGGGTGTACGTGCAGTGCGTGTGACTTATACAGGAAGAGAAGCGCATGTTATGAAGGTTGTATGTCGGATGAACGCTAGTAAAAGCTACACAGTTAAGAACCTACGAAGTCGGCTCGTTCTTGAATTATTCTTATGTCAGTAAGACAAGGCGTCTACGGACATTACAACCGGTAACGTTACCGGACGCTACCGATAGTTAGCTTGCCTAGCAGCATTCAAACAACTAGCCAGCAACGTCAGCAACTAGCTAGCAACGTTACCGGGTGGAAGATAGCTAGTTAGCTAGCTAACGTTACGTTCGCTAACGTTAGTTGCTTGAATGAAAACCACAGCAGAGCTAGACAAAACTATTGGAAATACTATTGGAAATACACTGAAGATACTCACTCTTTATGCCCCCCAATCCAAGATAATAGTGCAGGTAGCAGGTTGATGCTCTCTCGAGTCTTGTCTGCCTGGTGCGGTGAACTGACCCTGAGCCATGAGTGTGAAGCCAGTCTCTTTTGATGTCAAGTCTGGTGAAGCCAGACAGCAGGCAGGTGCGGGCCACGTGAGGACACGATATCGTTCAAACTTTTAGAAAAAGGAAAGTAGTATAAAAATAGAAGAACGACTTTATTTGCGATTTATTTTGTAATGCTTGTGAATTGGCTGCATAATGTTTTTTGTTTTAAATTTTACTGTGACAAAAAGGTTGAAATTACTCCTGTCTACAGAGTGCCGGATCTCAGCTCCGGTTGACTTGGGGGAGGAGGGGAAGTGCCGGTGTCGGGATCCGGGTAGCTCCGGCCCACTTTAATCACTGTCTGCACTCATATTTTGGGGGCCATTTTCACTGTTGGAAACGTAGCTTGTTTGCAATACAAGCAGAGAACAAGGAAGTTTTGTTTTGAGTGACATGTAGAGCACGCCCCCGGAGGCGGAGACTAGAAATCCAAGTTGAACTTGCCTTGTAGTTCTTCCTTGTCACCAACTACGTCACTGACACGTCAGATGACGTCACTGGTGCCGGAAAAAGAACATATTTTGCAGCTACGTCCCAGAGACACAGAGAACATTGGCAACAACTGCAGATATTTTTCACACTATATCCCGAATTCGGATAGCCAGCCACCCAATGACTACTGGGATAGGCTCCAGCATCCCCGCGACCCTGAGAGCAGGGTAAGCGGTTCAGATAATAGACGGATGGATGGATAAGGTTGAAAATCGGCGAAGTGGTCCTTTAAAGAGTCTGCCCTTTAGCAGGGCGAGTGCAAGCCCCATAAATGAGAAACAGAAACTTGTTTCCTCCAGTTAAACAGCCCGCCCTTTGGCTGTGATTGGTGCATGTTTGATACGTGACTGAGGCCAACTGGGTCAGCAGTCAGCGAGGGTCTGCCGACTGAACTCTCTCTCTGCGGTTTCTATCATGCCATGAAGCGGGAACAGTGGATTCTCATCCTGATGATGATAACTGCAGGGAAGAGCATCAGCGTTGACTGATACGGCTTAGCTGTGCTGCAGGGGGCCTTATCAATGTGCGTATGTGTGCATATCTGTGTGTATATGCTGGTGTGCATGCGTGTGTGTAAATATTTGTGTATGTGTATGTGTGTGTGTGAGAGAGAGAGAGAGAGTGAGAGAGATAAGCTGAGGCTGAGCAAGCAAGAGTGAGTAAAAAAAGACAAAGGCAGCAAGAGAAAGAGCGGTAGATGAAGACAGGGTCAGAGAGAGACAGGGGCTTTGATTTGGCATATTTTTTGTGAGGATAACGGGAGTCTTTAGACTGCGAAAGATGAAAGAGACAGTCTTCCAAACAGTGGCCTGTTCCTCATTATGGCTGCAGAGCTGCTCCTCATCTTCCAGATAAATAATTCAAAACATGGCCCAAATGAACAAGATTCTTCTCAAACCTCCATCCACCCCCCCACGCCCTATTCCCTCCATCCTGCTACTTTTCCACAGCAGTGGCGGGGTGTAGGAGGGGGACCGCTGCAAGTGTTTGGTGTCAGAGCCTTAAATGAAGGACCATTTGGTGACTGCCCACTAATGAACAGCGAGCCTTTCATTACCAAAGCTTTAACAGGCTTCTTCTGGTCGCTACGCATCTCATTTCTGCTTCAACACTCGGCCTGCATAGCAGCCAGCCCAATCAGAGATGTGACTCTTCTCCTCCCGCTTGTCTTTTTTTTTACTTCCACTGCCACGGTCTGTCAGTGACAATGGAAGTCCACACGAGTTAACTTTCTCAGCACATTTTACGCCTCCATCTCCTCTCTCTCTCTCTTACTCTCAATCACCCTCTGTCGCTCTCCCCTTCCCCGACATCTGTCTTGCTCTCCTTTTTATTTCTTCATTGTCTTTTTCCTTTCGATCACCTATATCCCATTTCCCACCTCTCTCCATCTCCGCCCGCCCGCCCGCCTCAGCCTTGCTATCTGAAAAGAACATTAAAAAAAGATAGGGGAGATAAAAGGTGAGAGAGAGAGAGAGATGGAGAAAAACGTGAGGGAGAAGGAGAGAGAGGAGAGAGCAGAAGAGGGGCAGAGGTGCGAGACAGAGAGAAACGGAAGCCTAAGCGATGCTGACAGGGACACATTTGCTCCAGAGCCGTGGAATTGTGTTGTGTGAAATTGAAACGGCGTAGCATCAGGAGCAGTTATTTGCAATAAATATCAACTGCAGCGCTTTGAAGGTACCCCCCGCCCCCCCCCCACACGCACACACACACACACACACACAAAGCTAGCCACTGCTACCACCATTAACACCAACATCCCACTTTCCCTGCCTTTTTTCACCATTTATCAGGTTCCCTCAATCCATACTGTCTCTTCCTTTTGGCATTGCTCTCTCTCTCTCTCGCTCTCTCGCTCTCTCTCTCTCTCTCTCGCTCTCTCTCTCTCTCTCTCTCTCTCTCTCTCTCTCTCTCTCTCTCTCTCTCTCTCTCTCTCTCTCTCCCCCTCCCTCGCTCTCTCTCTCTGTCTCATTATCTCAATTCACTTCAATTTTCTTTATTGGCATGACAAAAACAATAAATAAAACAATAAATAAATAGCAAAGCATGGCCAACATAAATGAACAATTAGAAAAAAAAGAAGATGAAACACAACAGTCTGGTGAAATGACAACATGATTACAGTAATAACAGAGTAAATAAGGCATTTTGGAACAAGTCGTTTGAAGTTGTTTTTGTGTGCGTGTGTTTGTGTGTTAAGTGTGTGTGTGTGTGTGTGTGTGAAATTTTTCAGTTTCTCCTCTGTCTCTTAGTTTTTTGTACTCAGTTAAAAAGCATGCAGCGATAGGTGATGTGCTCCCCCCCCAAAAAAAAGACCACCGGGAGCTTCACCTCATTAGACAACATGTTAAATGTTGGAATTATTATTGGAATTATTATTTTTTAAAAAGTAGTTGTCTCTGATGTATATTATATATATATATATATATATATATATATATATATATATATATATACACACACACATATATAGTAATGTAGGAGGAAGTGTCTCTCTTGCTCGACCTCCTTCTCTTTCATTCTCTCTGACTTTTTTCTCCCCCTGCAGTTCTCCTCCCCAATCTTCCTTGTGTTTAATGCCACATGCAGCCCCCCCCCCACACACACACACTCTCTCCAGGCTTGACAGCTGACGTCCAGGCTTGGCATCTTCACCACATGCCTCTCTCATCCTCCTTTCACCTCTCTCTCCTCCCTCCCATCACAGCATCACACTAAGCTGCAGTGACAGGCATCCAGGCTGTCATCCAGTCAAAGAGCAGAATTAATTAGTTTAATTTCATACCTTTTCATTTAGCCACCACCCCGACCAAGCCACAGAGTGTCAAAACATCCAATAAATTTTGCACATGTGCTATTCTGTGGATGCCCCGGCTTGAGATTGCAGCAGTGTGTGTGTGTTTGTGTGTCTGTATGTGTGTGTGTGTATGGTGGGGGATCAGGAGGAAACCAAAAGGAGAGCGGGGATAGTGAAACATTAGCACCTTGCACAGAGTTAATGTATTTATATCAGGACATAATGGAGTGTTTATAATAAAAAAAAAGGCAATTTCCTGAATCATTTTAGCTAGTTGATTATGCGAGTCCATTTGAGCTCCCGAGGCCTTGTGATAACATCGCCCACAAACCTGTTAGAGGGAAAATGGGAAGTGACACAAAGTTTAGTGCCGTGACCTCATCTGGGCTTGTCAGGTTTTTAAGGAGCTCCCACATGCTGTGATGGAAATATTAATTACGCTGGATTCTTATCAGTGTGTGGGCCCACACCCACACACCCACACACACACAAATGTATGCGTGCGTGCATGGTATTTGTAAGACACTTGGAGCTCTAGTTCCGGGCGGCACAAGGCCGGCGGAAGCGCTAACGCAGACATGGTGTCTTTCATTGGGCGCAAGGTGGCTTTTCACTCGCATGGGCACGTTTGCTGGTTTCCGGACTCACCACGACACCGACACATTTTTTTCGGTTCTGATTCTTTGTCTGTATTGTTACACTGCATTGAATAGGATTCATTCCCCGCGAAACTGGTGTTGTGTTTGTGAAACGTATTGTCTGAAGAAATGTTTCTCAATAAAGTTAAAAAAGAAAAAAGTCCGAGTTCGTTACGTCCGTGTAAGGCGAAAAATGTGTAGGGACGGTGCGGTGCCGATGACGTGTTTTGGCTACGTATTTATAGTCTTAGTTTTCTGGTGTGCCCTCTAGTGGAATCCTCCAGTAACACACAAAGTACACAGGCAAGTATGTGAACAATTCCCGTTCACGACGCAGCCAGTTGTCTATGCGAACGCGTGGTTAAAAATCAAGTATATGTGTGGCCATAGATACTTCCGTGTCTGCTGGAGGTCAACCATCCATATTTAATTTGGTTATTTGTACAGGGATTGCCGGGAGCATGTCTGGACCAAAAAAAAAAAAAATCAGTCCGGCCATCTTGAAACCTTCATTCCTGCCAGATCGCTTAAGCGCTATCTTTCTTATAGTCTCAAAATCCCCCCCCTCCCCAGCTAAGGCTCATTTATGCTCCCTTTATGTACAAAAATAAATACGTCCATTTCAAACGATGTGACCGTCACTGCCCATACTTCCCATGCGTCCTTTACATTTGGCATGGATGTTAAGCAACACATCCACTAGAGGGCAGTTCACTGTCAAAAGTTTCTGACAACAACAAACATGGCGACGGTAGAGGAGGTCGTTATAATGTACATCTTAAGAAAGGCAAAAGCGGAGGCAGTGTTACAGGCGGCGGTGGTCTGCGGGGCCATTAAATACACCATAGATATGTTTAAAATTGCTCACCAACCCACACAGCCTCTTCTTCAAAGAGTTCAGCCATTTTTGAAACGTCTTCATCGTGTCTCGCTTGTATTGGCTACACTGCCCCCACGATTTCCGGTGGTACTGCTCCGTTTCGCCCGTATCCGGAAGCTTCGGAAAGCGTTCACAAATGCGGACAACCGAGTACGGACAGAAGGCTCCGTCTGTATCCGTACACGTATTTAACATTCAGCATAAATGGGGCATTTACAGGGCAGATGTTGCCTCTCCTGCTGTCGTTCCCCAACAGTTTGTAAGACTGTCGTAGAAGAAAACCCGTAGTCTCAACGTAGGTTTTCATTTCCGAGGGACCCTGAAGAGGACGTATGGACCTCCTCCTCAGTTTTGTGCAAGAGAGGACCTTTTTCCACGCCATCTTGTTTTTCTACTTCTCACCATGGCCCAAACTCCTTCCGAAGGTACCCAAAATGCATGTTTTTGATTTTAACATTGAACCGAAAAAACAAAACAAAACAAATCGAACCAGTTTGACCTCTGAGTAGGAGACAGGAATAAATCACCAGTGATGAAAAACTAATATGATTAAAAAGAAAAAAAACCTGTTGGGTAGCATTACACTAAGGCTCTGTGGCAAATGGATATGTTCTTACCTGTTGTATAAGTTTTTTTTTTTAATCACCTGAACTCGTGTTCTGGCTGAACCCAAAAGTCATCAATTACTGTACAACTCAATGGTAAAATAACCTTGGCGTCTGAAGTTGAGAATCCTCGTGTTCCATTAAACACATGACAAACAATACAATTTCACTAGTATTATAAAACACCCCCTTACATCTTTTATTTAACTTTATTCATAAGAGTAGCATATGACATGTTTTCATATGCCCTTAATATCTCAGCCAAGAAACCACACTATGCTGGCCCTGGCTATCTGAGTGGTGAGTTAAACACATTCAGCTGTAAAGTTAAACGAGAATAAAGTAAATTGCCCTGCAAAAAAAGTTCATCCTCTAGATGGGGATATGTTTAATATCCTACCATAACCCTTAGTCTACCTCTTTACCAGAAAAGTCTATCTAATTATTTTCACTTTCAACACTTTCCAACCAACTTTCCAACCAACCATTGATTTTTACTGACCCAATCGTTAAGCCTTGCTTAAATTCAAGGAAATGAAAATAAATACATGTAGAAATAAAGGGATGGATAAATTCAGCAACAATTCTGCTAGGGGGAAAAAAATAATGGTGCTGTGAGAATGTCTCCTCTTTGGTGGTTATAGTGTTCCTACAGATCTCTACAGGCTATTCACATGGGGTTTTTATTATTGGGAATGACCAGTAATTTTTAACAATTGCAGAGATTGCGTGTAATTTTTATCCCATGTGAATCGTCCATGTCTGCAATTTGTCAAGTAAAAAAAAAAAAAAAAAAGAAGAAGCCAAAAGTCCCCAGATAATACAAATTTTATGCGAATTGAACTTCACTGGTAAATTTAAGCAAATTTCCAATTTGGTTTTATCCCATATGAATGCACTGGAAAAAATGTAGCGGTCAGGAGGTATTTCAACAATTGCATGAGGTCCCCACATAATAAGACTCCCACGTGAAAAGTGGTTGAGACAAAAATGACTTCTCATCCAGTACATCCAAGCCTACTACACAGGCCTTAATGTCGAGGATGTTTTCAGTATTAGGAAAGTAATCTGTCTCATTAACGCATTTCCTAAGTATTTTGTCGAGAAAACCCTTCATCTGATGAACACTAATCAGCACTTTGACACAATTAATCAAACACCGACGTACAATCTGATCCTGAGTTGTAATCCACTTCGTCGCCTTCATCACGGCTCTGGCTTTCATTGGGTTTATTTACTGGAGCGCCTGCAATATTTTTCAGTGTATAACCATCCCCAGCCACCTTCATCCCTGGCAAACACGATCACATCTTTCATTTCAACAAAATTCAGGGCTTTCACAAAAACAGCCAGCTTACCAAATGCAACAATGAAAAGATATAGACAGACAGACAGACAGACAGACGGAGAGTAAGAGACGGACTGACAGGCAGGCAAGCAGGCAGGCAGATAGATAGATAGATAGAACGATAGATAGATAGATAGATAGATAGATAGATAGATAGATAGATAGATAGATCAGTGATCTACTAGCATACAATTTGGTTTGTTGTCTGTTTAACTTGTAGGAAGAATTGTCAATTTGATATTAATGAGCCTAGATTTACTGCTCAAGGCATCCCACAGCACTTGGCAAATGTTTTGAATGGAATATTCATGATGTTTTGATGCGCCCCTTATGTGATACATGGCCCTCTGTTCAAACTGGTTATTTATGGTCCCAGACATTAGGAATAACTGTCGTACCACTGGAATTATTCCTCAATGTTTAAACATTCATTTGCAATTCACATGTGCATCGGGGCCTCGAATGTGTGCATGCATGCATACCCACACACCAACACACTCCTATGAAACACAGACTAGACAGAAAAAATCTAGACAAAAACACATGCATGCATACACACAAACACACACACACACACACACACACACACATACATGCATGCACACACGCATGCACACACACGCACACACTCAAAGTCTTTGCTTCTCCACCTACACAAGTCCACAACGATCTGGAAACTGTTCACCCGATGGCCACTTTTCACACAAATCCAGAGCAGCCAGCCAAATGAGAAAAACTGAGGTGTGAAGAACGAATGAGAGGACCGGCACTCATACAGCCGCTAAAACAATGACCATTCAACTCCAATCAATTCTCTGCTACAAATACGGCCTAAACGCCACTGTAGAGAGCCATTCTGGATGCAATATCCAATCTTCCCCATGAATTTATGTACTACTTCCAGAAGTAGACCATGCCGTAACAGTTGCCCGCTGGGCATAATCGCACATTTGAATAAAATGTAATGAATGAGATCTACATTAATTATGGGCACTTTGTCTGTTTTGGCTGTGGTGAAGGGATGGCAAACTTGAACGCTACAGTTTTGCTGCTCAGGGCCTCGGTGTAGAAGCAAGGTGCTCAAGTGTGTATTTCACGTAATGACTCCTCTATGTCATGTGCCAGGCCCACTGTGGGGCAGCGTTTGGTTGATGGAGAGACACATGTTTTGGACTATAGCAAAGCAATACGATGGCACAAGCCAGTACATTCTTAGTGCCGGAGGTTTATGGACGTGGTGAGGGAGGACGTGCATGTAGGTGGGTGGTGTGACAGAGGAAGATTTATTTATTTGATTTTGAGATACTTTATTGATCCCCGTGGGGAAATTCGTCTCTGCATATAAGCCATCCTAGCACTCGGTGACCAACTCCAGTTCATCTTGGCATGCCTCAGTCAGAGGCACAGACAGGAGTACTAAAGCAGGTCTTTTTGATGGTGGGGGAAACCGGAGCACCCGGAGAAAACCCATCGCAGACGTGGGGATAACATGCAGACTCCACACAGAGGACGACCTGGGAGGATCCCCAAGGTTGGACAACCCTGGCGTTCGAACCCAGAAACTTATTGCTGTGAGGTGACAGCGCTAACCACTCAGCCACCATGCCGCCATGCAGATGCAGAGGACAGGAAGAGATGGAAACAGCTGATCTACTGTGGCGACCCCTAATGGGAGCAGCCGAAAGTAGTACCAGTAGTAGTAGTAAAGGGTGTGGGGAAATAAGACATGTCTGCTGTCTCTCACGCACACCTGAAAGCTGCCCCTGTATTGTTGCAGTCTTCGAGGCTCAAATTGCATTGTTAGTTATCAAGTATGAGCCATTGATTTTTTTTAACTTGTCTGGAGAAGCAACTTGCGAGGGTCTTTGGGTTGTTGAATTCAGTTTTAGCCAGTCTAAATAGCATTTGCATGTTGCATTCAAGAAACATCTGGTGCATTGATGTTTGAAGTGATGAGGACACATGAGATTAAGCTTGTGCAAAATCTGATTTTGTTTAAACATTTCCATCAATAATGTTGTAGGTCTGATTTATTGGTCATGTATAAAAAAAAATGTCCATGTCTACATTGTATGCTTCAGTACTCCATCGATAAACTCCTGGGCCGACCCATCGGTGCAACGACTGATGTAGACTCCTCGGAGGAAAGTTAACATGCACTATAAATTATAGTCCTTTCCATTAATTATACCAGACCACGAAACCACATGTATCAGCAGGCATTAAAGTCGTGTTAATTCATGCTCCTTTTCAATATTAATATTGATGTGTTCATAAAAGCAAGGGCTCTAATGAAGAGCACGTCCATGCCTTTGATGCAGGGCTGTAGGGATTTCTGAAAAATGTATGAAACATAAAAGTAATATGCAAAGTTTATTAACTCTAAATATCCCAGCACTGGGCGCTTTGCGATTACACAGCTCTAATTAAAAACACACTCTCAGATCCCCGTGGACTCCTCAGCTTAATTTTACAAGCAGTTATTATTAGTTTTCGCTGCTTACATACCTCTTGGAGGGTCAGTGGTACACAGGCCCGGGTGGTGCATGTGAGTCATGGGATGCCCGAAAACACAATACACAATAAAAATGGGATGTTCATGGATGATTTAAAAAAAAAAAAAAAAAAAGCAGGGTGAGTTTGGAGCCCAGTGAGCGTTTCCCATGTGCCCGCACATCCCATGAGAACCGTCAACCTCCTCTTGTTATCTCAAGGGCAAAGAGAGGTGTTGTTTTCTGACCGTCTGGCACGAGCACTTCTCTAAAAGCATTGCACTCGCTGGATGTAGAGAGCTAAAGGGTTCGACCCCTCTGTCCCAAAGGAAGCAGTAACCAGCACCTGCTGGTTCCATTGTCTTCTGCTGTTTGTTAGCTAGCTATAGCTTTTGTAAGACAATAAGGCTATAAAAAAAAACAAAAACCCGTCAGCTAAGCTCAGTATTTGATGGGAGAGTTAGCATTATTAAGGTCTCACATTTTGAGTTCTGAAATGAGATATAAACGCTTGAACTGTATACTTAAAATGTTAAAATTTCTCGAAATTTAAGATCTGCGTGCACACATCCCAGGGCAGTGGAGGGTTTTCAATTACTGTGCAGCACACCATTTGGCCCCCATTTCCCTTCATATCAGTTCCCATCCTCTACTTAAGACGCTCTTTCATTCCCTCTATCTTCTGTGTCCTTTAAACCAGGCATCGGAGACAGCCATTATAATATTTCTTCCATCTGGATCTTTCCTAAGATATTCACAGGAGCTCAGTTTTATTCTTAGCCCCAGCTCACACGTTGACAATAGGAGTTCATGAATCTTAACTCCCCTGGAACATCCAACATAATCTTAGCCTGGCGCCTCCTGACCTCCCTCCACCTGTGTGCTCTCTCTCTCTCTCTCTCTCTCTCTCTCTCTCTCTCTCTCTCTCTCTCTCTCTCTCTCTCTCTCTCTCTCTCTCTCTCTCTCTCTCTCTCTCTCTCTCTCTCTCTCTAAGAACCTCTCTCTCTATTTTGGTTCTCTGTTTGCTTAATTTTCATACATAGCACATATCCACTTTTCTTATCCATTTCATCTCTCAACCACAGCTCCTTCCTCAGCAGAAAGGGGTTTCATGACACAGCCAATGGCGTTATTCTGTCTCCTCGCACCAGCAGCTGGGATTGGAAAGGAAAAAAAATCAAGTGTGTGTGTGTGTGTGTGTGTGTGTGTGTGTGTGTGTATGTATGTGCGCGTGTGTGTGTTTTGCAGGCCCTGGCAGAAGTTTTTGCATGTCTTTTTATGTGACATTTTGTATGCCGACAGTCGAACAATATGGCCCTGTCTTACACCCGGCGAAAAACACAGTGCAAGTGTCTTTGCTAGTTTCCGCCCAACGCGGTTGTCGTTTTCCTGCCCAGTGCCTTGCGCCCTTCTGAACACCCATGGGCGTGTTGGTTTTAAAATAAGCTGTGGTCAGGTGCATTGTTGGTGCGTTGCTATCTTGAGACAGTGGAAAGTGATTGAGCCTGGTCTAAAGTCTATGGTGCAGTATTTTCCTGCTATTTACAGTGTGCGTTATTCAGATTGTAAGATGTGCAAACATAGATGGTGCACAACGTGCGTGCCCTCTGCTTGTTACACAAACAGGGGCACGCAGCAGCACACAAACCTGCAAAAGATTACAACTGCATTACAAGGTGAAATATGTGTGTACGTCATGATATTTAAAAAATAAATGTCAAATTTTTTATATTTATCAGAATTAGCTAATCGCTGTAATCCATCCATCCGTTATCCAATCCTCTTGTCCCAGCTGGGGTCGCGGGATGCTGGAGCCAATCCAAGGAGTCACTGGGCGGCAGGCGGGGAGACACCCTGGACAGGCCGCCAGTCCATCACAGGGCCGACACACACACATCTAGGGACAATTTAGTACGGCTGATTCACCTGACCTACATGTCTTTGGACTGTGGGAGGAAACCGAGGCACCCGGAGGAAACCCATGCAGACACAGGGAGAACATGCAAACTCCACACAGAGGACGACCTGAGATGATCCCCAAGGTTGGACAACCCCGGGGTTCGAACCCGGAACCTTCTTGCTGTGAGGTGACCGCGCTAACCACTGCGGCACCGTGCCGCCTAATGGCAGTAGTGAGGTATGAAATTGGCTATTTGACCAATCTTGGCAATACACATAGGTATTTTAAATGGACCCGTCAGGTTGAGGGTGTCTGTCAAGACCCATCAATCAAAGAACCTATTGAAAATGGATCAGAGATGTATCGACTTTCCTGCAACGTCAATACAAGACCATGTAAGTTGAACAGGGAGCTTTGGTGGATTCCTGCTGCTCCCGTAGATGGTCTGTTTGTGCCATTTGAATAACAATGCACAGAGGCGCAAGCGGACCTCGCTTTTAAAGGGAATGGGAGATGACACTCTGATTGGTTAATTCATGTTACACCCAAAACACACCTATGTCTAATTAAGAGACTGAGTTCATCTCCTTTGCACCTTACTTTGCACCCAGATTAGCAAAAGTGGATTTGAGAGGGCATCCGGATGGCGTGGCGCTCTATTCTGTTGCCTACCAACACGGGAATCGGCGGTTCGAATCTCCGTGTTACCTCCGGCTTCGTTGGGCGCCCCTACTGACACAGTTGGCCATGTGTGCGGGTGGGAAGCTGGATGTGGGTATGTGTCCTGGTCACTGTACTAGCGCCGCCTGTGGTCGGTTGGGGTGCCTGTTCAGGGGTGAGGGGGAACTGGGGGGAATAGCATGATCCTCCCACGCGCTACGTCCCCCTGGCGAAAGTCCCTCCTGTCAGGTGAAAAGCAGTGGCTGGTGACTCCACATGTATCGGAGGAGGCATGTGGTAGTCTGCAGCCCTCCCCGGACCGGCAGAGGGGGTGGAGCAGCGAACGGGACGGCTTAGAAGAGTGGGGTAATTGGCTGGATACAATTGGGGGGGAAAAAGTGTAAGGGGGGGGATTTGGACATGCCCTAAATGCACTTGCGCCATGTGCTTTAGACCATGCTCTATAGAGCGTTGGAATAGGGCTCTATGTGTATGGTATGTATTTGAGCGCCCACATGCCTGTGTTCATGCGTGGTTGCTCATGTCATGGTATTCCCGGCAATAAACAGAATGCCTGCAGTCAAAAAAAAAAGAAAAGGAGGAAAGAAAATTTTACTTTTGTTATGACTTCATCCCTAGCCCTTAGCTTACAACACAGTTAACTGAAAATACCTGAAAATAAAATGGCCAATAGGGACTCTGTATTTTTCTGGGTAACCTAGTTACACCTCGATTGCCATGCTGGGTTGGTTTTCTATGCGTGTGCCCCTTCTTGAGATTTTTACCTTGGATTTATGTATGGAAATAAACGACCTCTGCACAGAATGCATACTTTATGCTGATGGATATGTGAGTAAAAATTTGTGTCCATTCTCACATTACAATATGCAGATTCTGACTCGGTCTATCTGAGCCTCTTTAAGCGGCTGAGATCCAAGTGTCTAGTGCTTCTGCAGGCTCCATGTTGGAGAGCAAGGATCTGCTTGCTAATAAACAGCAAAGGCATCAAATGGATATTAATTACTGAGGCACAACAACTTGAAAGAAATGAATTAGGTTATGCTATGCTGTCAATTGGTCTTTGAACTACCCGAATTGTTTTCAAAGCAATTTGACCTCTGTCCCCAACTCGGCTATTAGGGTTTGTCCTGCCATTCGTGCTCGCATTAATAACCTTGCATTATTAAAAATCACCAAAGGAAATGGCGCTGCGAGGCTGTACGGCGGGTGACAAGGAATCAATTAAATGTGTTGACTTTGACAGATATTCCATGTGTTGGGGACCTTTGCATGGATGGGATTCAATCATTGTCTTACACCATCTTTTGAATAACGGGTAATTCTTCATTTAGCCTGTTCAATGTGGACGCTATTTGCCATCAGCTGGCTATCAGTCGGGTGTCATTATCAGATGATTCTCAAATGAGGCCTTCAAAACAGGCCTGTAGATGATCAATAAGGCGTTACTGGGCTATTTGTATTCCGACTGCTTCTCTAATGACGTCACGTATGCAGCAAATGATATTTGCCATAGCCGTACCTGCTGCACAAACAACGATAACATATATATATATATATATGTGTGTGTGTGTGTGTGAATATATATATATATATATATATATATATGAGCGGCACGGTGGCGCAGTGGTTACGCGGTCGCCTCACAGCTAGAAGGTCCTGGGTTCGAGGCCCGGGGTAGTCCAATCTAGGGGGTTGTCCTGGGTCATCCTCTGTGTGGAGTTTGCATGTTCTCCCCATGTCTCCATGGGTTTCCTACGGGTGCTCCGGTGTCCTCCCACAGTCCAAAGACATGCAGGTTAGGTGAATCGGTCATACTAAATTGTCCCTGTGTGTGTGTGTGTGTGGGCCCCGTGATGGGATGGTGGCCTGTCCATGGCGTCGCCCCGCCTGCTGCCCAGTGACTGCTGGGATAGGCTCCAGCATCCCTGCGACTCTGAGAGCAGGATAAGCGGTTTGGATAATGTGTGTATATATATATATATATATATATACACACACACACACACGGTTATCTCTTCCATGATGTGACTGGAAGCTGCTTCTCCAGTGCACAGCACATATGTTTTTTTGGATAGCAAATCAAGTGTGCCTTAACCACTGTGCTCAACACTGGGTCTTGATTACTGCACCATTACTGACTTGATATTCACATTACAGAAGCGGACATGCCATGTAGATTTAATGTTATATACTACGTATCGACACAATGCATTCATAGACATATCTTTTTCATCAAAGATAATAACGGCTTTCTTATCAGCAGACTAGGTTGAAGGAGGCTGCAGGAGTGGCCTAAGTCATTTCAAATTTTGAATATGAAGAAAAATTAATGAAGCTCATTTCATGTTTTCACTCCATTTATATCCATTAAGAGGGCAAATTGTCAGTTGGAACATTAATTCAGTTTTACATTAATGAATTCTTCATCACTGCTCTTAATCATTCTGTTTATTTACTTATTTATTATTGTCTCAACATGGACAGACACAGACACACACAGACACACACACACACACACACACACACATCTATGTGGTGATTTTGCAGGGTACGGCCTGTACCCCATGCCATCAGAGGCCCTGACTTCTCAGTTACCCTCCTGTCACCACTGTGATGAGAGATGAGGGTCAGTGCTTGGGTTAAATGGCCGGGCTTAAAAACCATTGTCAGAGGAGCGGGTCACCCTGTAACCGGTGCCGCGGAGACGAGCACAAAGAAAGGTTACTGAACCGGACTCCTCAAACCCACGCAAACAAACTCACACATGTACCCATGCACATGTACACGGACACACACACACACACACACACACACAGGTAAGTGAGCTTATCCCCACTGCTCAGTGATCAGTGAAATAGAGTGGTGCTCAGCTCAGACTGAGCTTTATTTTCTGGTCCCTCTCCCCCTGAGACCGAGCCGTCTCATCCTCTACCAACAGTCTCACCACTCCCATTCTGGTCTGTGGGGAAGGGGAAGGTGTAAGGAGTTGGCCTGAGACCGGCCTCAGCCGCTGCAGTGGTTTTAACTGGTTGAATAGGTGTGTGCGTATTTTCGTGTTTGCGCGGTCGCGGCGAAATTCTCTTTCTTTCAGTGTGTGTGTGTGTGTGTGTGCGCGCGTGTGCGTGCTCGCTCGTGTGTCACTGAAGACTGAACTCCAATACCAAACATGTCAGTTCAAAAGCAAAATGGCTTGATTTACTGCATTTTTGGCACATGGAAGCCTTTATCTATCTATCTAGCTAGCTAGCTAGCTATCTAACTATTTATTTATTTATTTAGGGTTTTCCCCCCCTTTTTCTCCCCAGTTGTATCCGGCCAATTACCCCACTCTTCCGAGCCATCCCGGTCGCTGCTCCACCCCCTCTGCCAATCCGGGGAGGGCTGCAGACTACCAGATGCCTCCTCCGATACATGCGGAGTGGCCAGCTGCTTCTTTTCAGGAGTTTCACCAGGGGGATGTAGCGTGTGGGAGGGTCACGCTATTCCCCCCAGTTCCCCCTCCCCCCGAACAGGCACCCCAACTGACCAGAAGAGGCACTAGTGCAGCGACCAGGACACATACCCACATCCAGCTTCCCACCCGCAGACACGGACAGTTGTGTCTGTAGGGACGCCCGAACAAGCCGGAGGTAGCACATGGATTCGAACCGGCAATCCCCGTGTTGGTAGGCAACGGAATAGAGCATGGCAGTCTACATGGCCGGTCTATTCAATAGACCGCCATGCTGCCCGGACGCCCTGCAATTATTTTTATGGTGGAACAAAAAGCGATTCTATCTCAATTTTTTTGCCTATTCACTCTAAACTAATGGACCAAGTCTGCACCGTTCAGCAGAATTGCTAGACCAGATCAGAACTTGGTATTTGGGCAGTGCTTAAAGATTTTTACTCAAAATCGGTATCAGCATTGAAAAAGTGATATCGGTACATCCCTGTGTGTGTGTGTGTGTGTGTCCTGAGTCTTTTCCCCTTAGTCTGTGCACTGCCTAGTTGTGCTGCGTGCATGCATGTGCCTGTGTATGTATCATTAGGACTGTGTGTTAGTGTGGGTTCTGGTGTGTGTGTGTTTGTTTTGGTGTCACTATGTGTATCAGCTTGGTCTGTAGCAGAGGGAGGTGTCAGTCCTAATCTGGGCCAGAGCTGGGATGGAAAGGTCAGTTGTGCAGAGAAACACAGATAAAGACACACACACACACACACACACACACACACACACACACACACACACACACACACACACACACACACACACACACACACACACACACAGAAAGAAATGCCCAGATAACGTTGAACATTGAGAGGGAAGAGTTACAAAAGAAGATGTTTATGGGAGACATGACTCATGTGAAAAGGTCACGAATTACACTGTGGGTTCCCAGGGACTCCCTTACGTTTGTGTGTGTTTACATGTATAGTGTTTGTGTGTGTCTGTGTGCATGCATACACACACTCATGCACTCGTGCAGGCCTGTGTGAGCGCGTGGGCGATGGAGGGAGTGTTTGTCCCCAGTGCTTTCTGGGAGTCTTGTGATATTCCTCAGGGGAGGCTAAAAGACAATGCTGCAGCGCAGCGAGGAAGGAGAGGGGGGCAGAAAAAAGGGGTAGGAGGGAAGAAGAAGAGAGCCAAGAGAGTTCAGTGTGAATTTCCTTAAAGTGCTCCATTTGGTGAGTCATTAGTTTCACTAGAGCCGCAAAGAGCATTTTCATTCCCCCAAAGGATTTCTGCCCCCTCACCCCCCCCCATACTCACTCCCCCATTCTCCCCCTTGCAAATTGTGCTGAGTTCCTATCAGGATTTGTTTTTCAGATGATTTTTTATTTCCTGAATATTTGCCTCATACTGTTCAGTATTTCTCATACATAATGTATTGTAAAAAGGAAACAAACTAATGCTTCATATTCAGCACATTATCCGCTGCCCCTCCATGCTTATATTCATTTTAAGGGTGAGGCGTGCTGATCCGAGCTGATAGATTGTGTCTGTGAACTCAGAGAGCGGTATTGCTTACTCATGCATATATGTTGTGGCGGTGACCGTGTCCTCTCTGCACGATCGGGCCGCGGACGTACAATCGGCTCGGTGAGATAAATAGGAACGTGGAGGGAACAAACCTTGCTGTCACTACAAATAAACATCTGTGAGGCTGCCCAGAGGCCAGCGGTGGCTTACCTCTTACACATTAACACACATGCTTGTGTGTGCATGCACACACACACACACATACGACATAAAACCCACGCTTGGTGATCTGCCTCCTCCGACCCATTCGGCTGTTCAGAAGGTTACCCTCCTCTCCCACGCATTATTTCGATCTGCAGAACAAACGGCCTCACTCCCTCTGGAGCATGAGATAAGCAGATTGGTTTGTCTTTCGGGGAAGACAAAAGGAGTTCAATCCACACAAAGGTTCATGAAATGGCACCACGGCAGTGGTGGGGGAAAGAGGCTATGCTCACAGGAACCTCCGAAGTCTTCCTCTGAAGCCAGCAAATGTCACTTCCCATAGCCACAACAAAGGCAAGCAAATTCTTACTACCATACCTTTTTTTTCTTGGTCGTACATCTGAGTATCCTGTCAGAATGAGCCACGCCATGTTACCGCTGCAATTGCAAAACCATTTCCACTTCGATGTCGCCTTGTGTTTGAGTTTTATGTTGGCATTTTCATCCCCTCTACCTTCATTTGTCCTCATTAAAAATGTACAGTGTTTGCACACTGTTTTGGTTGTTTGCAGGGGCGGAGCTAGGCTCTCAGCACGGGGGGGGGTGAAGCGTTCACGAGGGGCCCTTCTGATAGTCATTGTAAAACTCACAACTGTAAAATAGCCGATGTATCCTATGCTATCCATAAACACACATTGTCACTTATTGAGCCAAGAAAAGCTTATCGTGTTCCTCTTCTAGTATCTTAAATCTCGGAAGGCTCTAAGTTAAAAAGCACGACAAGGTATCAAGTGTACCAAAAAAACAAAACAAAACTTAAGCGCTACATAAATAATGCATAGTATCCATAAAAATAAGATTAAGATTGTGTGCACAGCAGTGGACATATATAATGCTTTTCCTGGAACAGTTTTGGTTCACGCTAGCTTGCAGCCCCGTTAAGTGTCCAGACATCATTTTCGCTCCATCACCTGCTTGCCCCATCATGTGATTAACATTGAAACCAAGTTCCTTAGTGAGTGCATTTATCAGAAGATCACAAAACAACTCTTCACCATCATCAGGCAAATCCTTAAATTTCGTAAACTGTTCGATGCTATTGCGTGTTTTGGTGACATATCTCAGTGATAGAGAAAACTGATCTATTCTTGTTATGTTGATGGCTGAGTCTACAATAACAGAAATAAACTTTGCTGCCTTGATGTCATCTGTTATAGTGTTTAATGTCTTGCTGACAAGAGCTGCAATAAGCTCATTTTGTGACTGGTGGCTGAGGTATATTACACAGCTTACCAGGTTCGTCAGGTGATGCTCGAGGTGTGAGTCGTAGTTTGCCAGTAATTTCAGAAAGCTCAGGAAGTTCCCTTCATTTGAGTCAGGGGTGCTCAGCCCAGCATATTCCCCGTGGTCACAAAAGGCCAGGCCCTGTTGAGATAAAAAAAAGAGTGGTATCGACCAAGCTGTGAAGGATTCTCCTGTTCCTTTCCACCTGCTCTCTCTCAGCTTTTATGAGCTCTGCAACCACGGAGCTATCCTGACTAATACGGAACTTTGTCATTAGATATGACTTATCTGCCTCGCTGTGAGCACTGGATTTATCATGCATCGCAATCCTCTCTATCCATTTCTTATATCTAGAAAGGCCCATACATGGATCAGCCCAGCATTTTCCAGCAGTTTCTTTGGATTTTTTGGCAAACACCCAGCAACAGAAGCAAAGTCGGTTTGATTTAGGCGAATAAACTAAGCACTGTCGCTCAATGGTGCCTGAGCTTCCCACTTGATGTTTATACCATGCTGGATTGTAGTGTCGTTTCTCCTGGTCATATGGGAAATCGTTATAGCTATCCTTCATACCAGGCTGACACGGGCCATGCTCCATCACAGCTTGGATCAATTCAGTGATGAGAGGTTGGTTTTGAAAAAAAAAGTGAGTTGGTTGGGTACTCCTCTTGGGATAAAATGTTAGCGGGGCAGTGGCCAGGTCCTGTGCTGCCAGAGGAGCAATTAAGAGTGTGTCCGAAAGGGGTAACATTGCTGCTGGAGGCATAATCGGCCGGGCAACTGTCCTCCACCTCACTAATTGTCGCAGTGTTGAAAAGACAAGCAAGACAATAACTAAGATGTTAAATAAGCACAGGATGTAATTAAACTTTTCTGACTCTCGCTCCTTGAATTTGTACTTTATCTCCATTTTAGGCTAGATTAAAGAAAAAAAAACATCACACCTTGATCAGTGTGCGGCAACATGATGAATTCACGGATAACCGTAAATAATGGCCTCAAGACGACAGACATAGCTATGCGTAGCTTGATAAAAGAAGCTAAAACAACTCGCATCCATTCCAGGGTATAATGAAATTAAACTATACATCCATTTGCCATGTTATATAGTGTTACGAGCATTTTTTGGGGGGCTCTAAGGTATTTCATCACTGAAAAAGAAATAAGGCTGTGATGAAAAAGTAGTTCATCACCCTACTGAGGGTGGGCCCTGGCGGTTACTCCGCTTATGGTTGTTTGCATGGTAAACTTTTAATTCCTGGTTTGATTTGGAGTGAGTTGTGTTTTAGGCTTCTGTTTCCCTCTTTCTCCTCCTCTTTCTATGTCTGTCAGTGTCTTCAAGAACAATAAGATCAGCAGACAATGACTGGGTGGATCCAATAAGCACTGGAAATGCTAATCAGGATTGATCTGGACAGGGATATTAAAAGCTGGGGTGATTGCTGTGACAGTGCTCTGTGGGGGGTTGATACAGAACATGATAAATATTAATGCTGAAGGCCCAACAAAGATGGCATGTCACTGACAGACGCATGATTACCCACTGAGTACCGACTGATTGGCAAAGCACTGTCAAATTCAGGCATGCACATGTACACATGCACGCGCACACACACACACACACACACACACACACACACACACACACACATACATGCACATGCGCGCACGCACACACACACAGACACACAAACACGTACATATATGGGCCAGTGAGGAGCCTAATTGAAAACATAAACAGCAGTGGTGATATGTGTAGTGACAAGGTTGATTAGGCAAAGGCACACATACCTGGCTGGGCTCTATTAGGAATCTAATGGAAGATGTTCAGCCTCTCACTGACACAGCAGGATATACTAAAGCTTCTCACACTCACACTCACACTCACACACACACACACACACACACACACACACACACACACACACACACACACTTAGGCTGTACCACCAACCTTTCATTAGCATGATAAGCCATCTTATCTATATACAAAATGAACGGAGCGATATTAACAAGAAAATTTGCGATGAATGCATTCTATTAAGCAGTCACTGTGGCTAGCTGCCTTAATAATTAACAAAATGATTAATATGATTAGGCAGGCATGATCAAGGTTTTTGAGGACTAAATTTTAACTTGAGTTATTGATCCCAGATTTCTCTCAAGATTTTCCAATGTTTGCTGATCTACATCATGTAAATTCATATAACTACCTCAGCTCTTATGATATAGTGGGAAAACTAATTTTCCCAGCATCGCTGAGACAGAGGGCCATATTTTGATCTTTCCCTCTCCACAGAAAAAATATGCTGTTTATCAAGTCCCACATTGACTTTTTGAACACATTATCGCCATCCTACACAATTTTGCTCTCTGCCGCAGACACACACTTTCACATACATTTACATATGCACAAACACTCACACTCATAAACACACACGCACAGACACACACATACATTATCAGTTTGGATTCACAGACTCGTAGTGAGTAGTGCCTTCTAACATGACCCCTTTCACCTCTGGACACAAACAGACTTCTTCCTTCCTCTTCCCACCCTTTGAAGGATGCCATTGGTTAACCGAAGCACGTTTGTATTGATGCACATACGTAGTTGGCAGTCTGCGGACAAGACCCACACAACGTCCAAGGCTGTGGAGAAAATCAATGGTTCCCATCTTTGCCTGCTCCCAGCTGATCTGAAGGAAAGAGAAGGGCCTGTTTATGACTTCATTATTGACTCTGGCTTAATTATTAACCAAGGTACACCATCATAATCCACTTCCTCTTCTGTCCAGGTGTTATTGTACTGGGGTTACTGTAACATTAACGTTAGAATGGCCAATAGTTATGTCAATTGGCATTGAGCATTTTATAGCTAAATTCAACACTGCAAGTGCAAAGGTCTCAACTCAAGGAAGGTAGATATACTGTGTGTGCAACAAACCAGGTGGAAGGGGAGTAAGGCCAGGAGCATCAGAGGTGGGTTCAAACTGTTCCACCATTGTGTGGATGGGAGGAAAAAGGGGGTAGGGGTAATCCTGAAGGGAGAATGTTGTCAGTGCGTATGCCCCGTAACTTGGTTGTGAGATAGAAGAGAAAGAAGAATTCTGGAGTGAGTTGGAGGAAGCGGTGTAGAGTGTTCAGGGTGACATATAAGAGTGGAGGAAGGTGCACACAAGTGGACTATATCTTATGCAGGAGGTATGATCTGAAAGAGATTGGGGACTGCAAGGTGGTGATAGGGGAGAATGTAGCCAGGCAGCATTGGATGGTGGTCTGTAGGATGACTTTGGAGATCAAGAAGAGGAAGAGAGTGAAGGCAGAGCCAAGGATCAAATGGTGGAAGTTGAAGAAGGAAGACTGTTGTGAGGAGGTGAGACAGGCACTGGGTGGTAGTGAAGAGTTGCCAAATGGCTGGGCAACTACTACAGAAGTAGTGAGGGAGACAGCTCGGAAGGTACTTGGTGTGTCATCTGGACAGAGGAAGGAAGACAAAGAGGGAGACTAGTGGTGGAATTAGGAAGTACAGGAAAGTATACAGAGGAAGAGTTTTGTGAAGAAGAAGTGAGATAGTCAGAGAGATGAAGAAAGTAGACAGTAGTACAAGGATATGCAGTGTAAGGTGAAGACAGAGGGGGTGAAGGCTAAGGAAAAGGCATATGTATGAGAGATTAGACAGTAAGGGAGGAGAAAATGACTTATTGGCTAGACAGAGGGACCGACCTGGGAAGGATGTGCAGCAGGTTAGGGTGATCAAGGATAGAGATGAAAATTTGCTGACAAGGAGGAGAGTGTGTTGAGAAGGTGGAAGGAGTACTTTGAGGAGTTGATGAATGATGAAAATGAGAGAGAGAAGGTTGGATGATGTGGTAATAGTGAATCAGGAAGTGCGGTGGATTAGCTAGGATGAAGAGGGGAAAGGTGGTTGGTCCAGCTGACATACCTGTGGAGGCATGGAAATGTTTATGAGAGATGGCAGTGGAGTTTTTAACTAGATTTTTAATACAATCATGGAAAGTGAGAGGATGCCTGAGTAGTGGAGAAGCATACTGGTACCGATTTTCAAGAATAAGGATGATATGCAGAACTGTAGCAACTACAGAGGTATAAAGTTGATCAGCCACAGCATGAAGATATGGGAAAGAGTAGCGGAAACTAGGTTAAGAGGAGAGGTGATGATTAGTGAGCAGCAGTATGGTTTAATGCCATGAAATAGCACTACAGATTCAATGTTTGCTCTGAGAGTGTTGGTGGAGAAGTATAGAAAAGGCCAGAAGGAGTTACATTGTGATTTGTGAATTCAGAGAACGCATATGATAGGGTGCTGAGAGAGGAGGCGTGGTATTGTAGAAAGAAGTCGGAAATGGTAGAGAAGTATGTAAGAGTGGTACAGGATATGTATGAGGGAAGTGTGACAGTGGTGAGGTGTGTGGTTGGAATGACATATGGGTTCAAGGTGGAGGTGGGATTACATCAAGGATCGGCTCTGAACCCTTTCTTGTTTGCAATGTTGATGGACAGATTGACGGATGAGATCAGGCAGGCATCTCCATGGACTATGATGTTCATGGATGACATTGTGATCTGTAGTGAGAGTAGGGAGCAGGTTGAGGAGAGGTGGGGGTATGCACTGGAGAGAAGAGGAATGAAAGTCAGAAGGAGCAAGATGGAATACATATGCATGAACGAGAGGGAGGACAGTGGAATGGTGAGGATGCAAGGAGTAGAGGTGGCGAAGGTGGATGAGTTTAAATATTTGGGGTCAACTGTTCAAAGTAACGGAGTGCGGAAGAGAGGTGAAGAAGAGAGTGCAGGCATGGTGGAGAAGAGTGTCAGGAGTGATTTGTGACAGAAGGGTACCAGCCAGAGTGAAAGGGAAGGTTTATAAGATGGTAGTGAGACCAGCTATGTTGTATGGTTTGGAGAAGTTGGCACTGATGAAAAGACAGGAGACGAAGCTGGAGGTGCCAGAATTGAAAATGCTAAAACTTTTTTTGGGGAGTGATGAAGAAGGACAGGATTAGGAATGAGTATATTAGAGGGACAGTTCAGGTTGGACTGTTTGGAGACAAAGCAAGAGAGGCAAACTTAAGATGGTTTGGAAAAGTGCAGAGGAGAGATGCTGGGTATATCAGGAGAAGGATGCTGAAGATGAAGCTGCCAGGGAAGAGGAAAAGAGGAAGGCCAAAGAGGAGGTTGATGGATGTGGTGAGGGAGGACATGCAGGTGGTTGGTGTGACAGAGGAAGATTCAGAGGACAGGAAGAGATGGAAATGGATGAGCCGCTGTGGTGACCCCTAATGGGAGCAGCCGAGAGTAGAAGAAGAGGAAGAAGAAGAATGCAATGGTCTCAACTACATAAGAGTATTAGACATGGAGTTTAAAAGACTGGACTCCAGTATAGCAGAATCCCATAAAAGTAGAGATGCAGAGAAAGCACTAGCTGTGCTGCTAATTCCAGACCCAAGCGAGTCTGATAAAGGTTCAACACTGACATGAATAATGCCTGTTTTGGGTTTTCATCTGAATGAGCACGAGCTTCAGTCAACAGCTGTGACATCTCCAGTGAAATGCAAAGCAGTAAAGAGAATTTCTTATGCACCTGACACCTCAACTCTATGAGCACGATAAGACAGGAGGAGGCATGGAATGGAACTATTGAAAAGACAGACTCTGAATGGCCAAGTATGAAGGTTATGGAGCCTTACCTTGGCAGAGGCAGAAATGTGACCACTGACAATGATTTTTTATCACTTTCTCTGGAAAATAACTTGAGGGCACAGAAGACTAGCCAGTCTGGAAAAAAATGCCAAACAGTGACAGGAGATGCAATCTTCTGCAAAGAAAAAAAAAGAAGAATTGCACAGGGCAGCAAAGCGCCCTACATCAGTGATGCAGATTGGCAAGGCCAGGCTGGCTGTTAACACATGTAAGAAAGAAAGGAGAAAAAAAACGGCTTCTTTCCCATCAAAATTGTGCACCTCAGTGTCACATTTTGCACTTAATGACACTGTGATAGACTACAACAGAACAAAGGTATGTTAATGTTTGTGAACACATTGTGTTGTGTTTAAATACATATTTACCTTAGTGTTTGTGAACATATTGTGTTGTGTTTATATACATATTTACCTATTTCAAATTAATACTGAGATTTACATCTTATAGAATACACATCATTGCTATTGAGAACTCATACTAGGTTAATTTTGCCTTTTAACTGGATTGCCTTTTTTTCAGATTGTATGCACAATTAATATTTAATATTCACAAATGATGGGTTTTTTCTGTGTATAGACATGCGTCTTATCAATCAAAAATGTTAACATTTGTTCCATGTGTTGTTTTTAAGGAAACAAGCGCAATTTAAGTGTGAGGAAAAATATTTCATAACCTCTGAAATAGAGGTAAGCGAATATTGTCGTGACTGCAGATATCAGCTAATAGGCTGTGACATCAGTAAGGGTGTCTGTCTGTATAATGCATTTTTAGTATCCAGCGTTTTTTTACAAGTGTTTTGGCAGTGTTTTTGCACCAGTATTGGCCTTGATATACATTTTAGTCAAGTCTGGGCAGTTTTATCCGTCTGAAGGAAGACCTTGACATTCGGACGGTGTGTGAGGCGGGGGGGGGGGGAGCACATCCTGCTCTGAAAGTTTGGTTCAATTCTCTCCATCCAGGACAACTGAGTTTATGGAATTGAGCTGCTCTGAGCCGTTTCCCCTCTTTCACATTTGTCAGGACCAGATGTGTCAGATGTTAACCTGGTTCCACACCCCTGAATCACCATTCTGCACTTATTTTCATTCGTCCCGCCCACCTTTCAAATTTTGTCAAGCTATTCAGAGGTCTGGTGCTGGCCTTGTCGATGGCTTATTACAGGTTTGAGCAACGACTGAGTCAATCAGCGGCTTTGTGGGCGGGGCTAAAGTTAGAGAGGTGGCGGGCGACCTGTCAGTCGGCCTTCTCTTGACTGCGTGTACGTCTTTACGTCTCCCGCCCTCGTTTACGTCGAGCTGTTTTTCTTGTGTTTGCCACATCTTAAAACAAACTACAGCTTTTTCAAAACTAGCAAATGTTCGACAACAGTTTCACGAATCCTTTTAAAATGGACATTTGCAAGAATTACTCTATTGCCGATCAGTCGTGCAGCAGTTTTTCTTTACGCTCAGTAGTCTTGAATTTGTTGTCGCCCCCTTAACTAACCAACAAGTTGTCTTTGCATAAACTAAACATTTTATCGACATCGACTGACATTCTCGCTAAACTTGCTTAAAACCGGGAACAGACCAAATTATTTAAATGCCCATTATAACTCTGATTTTACCATGACGACTGTGCAAAATAGGGCGGGTCACAATGGACAGCTGGTATACGTTATGTTGCAGTGAGTCGAGCCTCAAACATTCGAAGCCGTCATAGTTACAGGCGGTCCCCAGGTTACGAACGAGTTCTGGTTTTGAGTCTGTTTGTAAGATGAACTTTTATGTAAGTCGGGGCAGTTACGTACAGTTCACGTCTAGCGTCAGTTGGTCAAATGTTTGTCTTAGTATATAGTATTTATTTTATCTAAAACATCATACACATAATAATGCAGTAATAAGATTACATGTAATTACAGTACAGCATCTATAATCGAGAGAGAGATTGTGTGTATTGGTATAAAAAATTAAAGAAACATTTCTTATATTTTAAACTCCCTACCTGCCACTGTCCCGGGAGCGGGTCGCGACAGGCGCCGTTTGACACCAGAAACAAGAGTCCACTTGGGGCTCACCTCCCCACCTCACCGGGTAAGTGAGAAAACTGAGAGCGTTTCACCTCTCTCTGAACGCTTTATTATTTCTACGTTCGTTTCCATTCTGATCGTTTTCCTTTCCTTCGATGCATCACCATCACTTGCATCAGATGAACGCCGTGAAGCTATGATTACGAGCAGTGGCGCCCCCAAGGGGTGGCCAAGGGTGGCCACGGCCACCCTGATACTATCCCTGGCCCCCCCGCCGGCCCCCCCCAGCCAGGAGTCGCATATGCAGAATATGCTTCTGATTATGCATAATATGCTACTATCTGATATTTTACATTAGGTGCTGTTCATTTAAATCAATAATGTATATTTTTCTTAACTCTCATATTGACAGTTTTCAACTAGCCTATACAGTATACTAAAACAGCATCATAGATTTCCCGAAATTCAGTCATGGCTTTTGGTTTTGGTGTACCACCCCAAGATTTTCAGTGGCCCCATTTGGCCACCCCTATGAAACATGTCTGGGGGCGCCACTGATTACGAGGGTAAACGTGAAAATGTTAAGTTAAAACACAACACACACAATAATGTTTACACGATCTGACGATCTTAAAATGGCGACGGCGGCGTGGCGTTGTTCTCCCTTGGGCCGACGAACCACCGAAAACGCGCATTGTGTTCAGTGTCGTGCAAAGTAGTCCGTCTGTTTGTTAGTGCAAACCACTGTGTGTCACTCGATTTTTAAAAAAATAATGGGCTTTACGGAGGTCGTTTCTTAAGTATGGGCGTTTGTAAGTCGGGCGTTCGTAACCAGGGCACTACCTGTATATCAAACACGTTTGATTTTTATTTTTTTTTACAGCTGGATTCTGGACAAGTCATCATCGGCAAGCATGTGCGCTGCTATGACTAGCTGTAACCAGTGTGCTAGTCTATGACTGAAAAGTCCGTCGTTTAATGTGGCGTCTTTTTCCACTCGATTAGGACTTTAAAAGTCGGTAGCGTAGTGGTCTATTCCGCTGCTCACTGAGACGGGGATTGGCAGTTCGAATCCCCGTGTTACCTCCAGCTTGGTCAGGCATCCCTACAGACACAATTGGCCATGTCTGCGTGTGGGAAGCCGGATGTGGATGTGTGTCCTGGTCGCTGCACTAGCGCCTCATCTGGTCAGTCGCGCGCCTGTTCAGAGGGGAGGGGGAACGGGAGGGAATAGCGGGACCCTCCCACGTGCTACCCCCCCCCCCCGTTGAAATTCCTCACTGTCAGGGGAAAAGAAGCAGCTGCCAACTCCACATGTATTGGAGGAGGCATATGGTAGTCTACAGCCCTCCCCGGATCGACAGAGGGGGTGGAGCAGCGACCAGGACAGCTCGGAAGAGTGGGGTAATTGGCCAAGTACAACTGGGGAGAAAAAGGGGGAAAACTCAACAAAAAAAAGTCTTCTAGTGTGTTCCCTGCTTAATCTAACCTGCTTTACATCAATTGAAAATGGATATGGCAGTCCCTAGTGACTGGTTAGGGGAACTCAAACCCTCCACCCCCCCAAAAAAGACACGCATCAGACAGGTAGCAAGGAGGAAATTTCAGACTGAATTATGGAGCAGTAACAAAATGTCCATTCAGTCAGTCAATCTAAGCTGTGTAGTCGGGGAATCTATTTCCATTAACGGCAAATACATCAAGCCGCGCTCATAATTGTAAGGAATCCTCTTTGTGTAACTGTCAACAGTTTTCCTCCTGGATACCTGCAAGTGACTGAGGTGTCAGCTGCTACAGAGGAGGAAGGATGTATGTGCCTCCCTGCCTTCCCCTCCAGCTGTCAGCTCTGGCCTGGTCTAACAAGGAGAGGCAAGGCTAATTGAATCCTAAACAGTTTTCTCCTTCTGCTCATCCCTCTCTTTCACTCCTCTCCTCTCCTTTCCTCTCCTCACCCACCTGCACTGCAGAGTTTGCTTTAAAACGCAGACCTCTTCCTCCGCAGCACATTATTAGCCTTCATCATCACTTCGCTGCTCTCCCAATCACTCACTCACTCACTCACTCGCTCTCTCTCTCTCTCTCTCTCTCTCTCTCTCTCTCTCTCTCTCTCTCTCTCTCTCTCTCTCTCTCTCTCTCTCTCTCCTTCTCTCTCCTTCACTCTTCTCATCACTCTTATCTCTAACGGCTCTGTCTCTCCCGTGGCCCAGGGCTTAATTGTTGTTATCCTATTACTGTTTTAATGGTCCGTTACCACTGACTTTGGTTGATGGAAACGTATGAGCCTAGCTGTCAGAGCAGTCTCTCCCATAACTGAGACCGTTTTTTTTTTAAATTTATTAATTCATTTTTGTTTGCTTTTTTTTTGGCAAATTTACAGAAGAGTGGATTTCAACGGATTGCTGGGTTTGCGAGTCTCAATCTTGGCTCAGTTTTGCTTGGCCCAGAGGTCAACGAGCCAACTGAAGAAAAGCGCCGCCTTTCTCAATAAAATAAAGCACATACATGAATAAAACAATAGCACTATTTATTTATTTTTTGGATTTCTCCCCGTTTTTCTCCCCAATTGTACTTGGCCAATTACCCTATTTTCCGAGTTGTCCCGGTCAGTGCTCGACCCCTCTGCCAATCCGGGGAGGGCTGCAGACTACCACATGTCTCCTGCGATACATGTGGAGTCGCCAGCCGCTTCTTTTCACCTGACAGTGAGGAGTTTCGCCAGGGGGACGTAGCACGTGGGAGGATCACGCAATTCCCCCCAGTTCCCCCTCTCCCCTGAACAGGCACCCAACTGACCAGAGGAGGCGCTAGTGCAGCGACCAAGACACATACCCACATCTGGCTTCCCACCTGCAGACACGGCCAATCGTGTCTGTAGGGACGCCCGACCAAGCCGGAGGTAACACGGGGATTCGAACCAGTGATTCCCGTGTTGGTAGGCAATGGAACAGACCGCTATGCCACCCAGACGCTAATAGCAGTAGTTTTTAACTAGCTGCCTTTCGAGCAAAGCAAAACATTTAAAAGAAAGGGAGAGAGAAGAAAACCTTAGAGTATTTTTACTTTTAACCCTTCAAAGACAGACAAAGGAAAGGATGGGATCTCTATGAACATCCGTCACACTACTTATACTTCATTTTGAAGTCAAATACAGCTCTGCAGGCTCTGGGATTCAGTTTCAACGGTATGAGGTCAGTCAAGTTGCATAGCGCGGGATTGATCATAGTTAAATAAAGAAATGCGGAGGACCAACTGTGAGTAATTGTTCCTTGGTGGAGAGCTGGCGTACTGTAGCGCACGAGGGCCTTGCTAGTCAGCTAGTGCTTAGCTCCCTATGGATGGTAGGTCAACCTTTAAGTAATGAGGGATGAGCCAGGGCTGCCAGTCCTCATTCAATGGGCTCTCTGATGTTAATGGCCTCTGATGCCGTGATAGACAGAGGCATGTCCAGGGATAAATCTTTCAGAGGTCATTGGTGAAGCTGTCACTCACTTACAACGACGACTGTCTGTCTGGCTCCTTTCTCCTGTTCTCTGTCTGATTCCCGTGCTCTTTGTTCATTCCCCCCCCCCCCTCTCTCTTTACCTCTCCGCCCCTGTCTGTCTTTCCTATTCTCTGTCTGTCTGTCTGAATACCATGGTAGCTCACACTCTCTTCCCTCTTTTGTATGCGTTTCATGCCTCTGGGCTTTGTTCACCACCATCGCTGAGACCCCCCCCTCCCACAGAGCAGCCGTGGATCCTGGCTCTGTACCTTCCTCCGCATCTCCACCAAGAATCGTGGGGTCAAAATTCACCCAGCTGATTTGAAAGTTTGTAACCCTGTTGCTGGCTTGTTAATACCGTTGTTTTAATACCCCCCCCCCCCCCCTCTCTCTCTCTCTCTCTCTCTCTCTCTCTCTCTCTCTCTCTCTCTCTCTCTCTCTCTCTCTCTCTCTCGCTCTCTCTCGCTCTCTCTCGCTCTGTCTGACTGCCATAAAGCCTTCAAGGCGGGCTTCAGAGAGAAGCTGGAGGTCATGATATCAGATGTAATGGGAACATTTCATTTCATTAGGCACACTCTCCACTGTGTCCGCCGAGGGAAGGATTGTTGTTTTGATATATGAGGATTAATTATTAACAAACGACATGGTGGTGCCTTGTCACTGGCTGAGAAACACTCTGATGAGTACAAGTATACAATATTTCACACATGCAAACATACACAAACATACACACACACACACACAGGCGTGCAAGGGCCTGCACGCACAGCATGTTTTCTCTTGACAAACACATCTCATAAAATAGATTTCCAGTAATTACTGCTGTCGTTGCATATTCCTTTTCTCTTTATTTATTTTTTTTCCCTGGCTGTTGTAGTTTTAAGTGGCTGTTCTGTGGAACAAGACAAGCAGCGCCTCATAATGAAGTGTTTAATATTTGATGCCACTGGATTTCACAGCTAATAAAAGCCGTGCACGTGCCTCCATTAGCTCTCTGTCCTGGCTGTGGAATGGTGCTGCATGGCTGCACAGAGTAAATCACAATCTGTCTGCCGTCAGCTAACAGGGCAACCAAAAAAATAATAAAAAAAATCTGTCAAGATAGAATGTCACAATACACACTCCATGCCAGACTTTTACAATTACCAATTATCAATTATTCACGCCAGTTCTTTATGCTGTTTTGGAGTGTGGCTTGTGGTTTTTGGCAGGGGGACTTGAGAGGTATTTTGTTGGGGGGAATGAAGTGTTGTTCCCTAAGATAATGTTTGGGGGGTGTTAAAGGGGTCTGAGTCATAGACACAGGAAAGGTGTGTGTATGTGTGTGTGTGTGTCTGCATAGCTGTGCCTAGGTGTGTGTGTGTGTGTATGTGAGACAGATTGAGAGTCAAGTGAGAGTGCGACAGAGCTAACAATAGAACTGAGCGAGCTCAGTAAAAACACGGGGCTTCAGCTCTCCCGGCGTCCCGCGAGGCATCACTCCGTTGTAGTACATTTGTGATGTAAAGATATTCCTGTATTCAGAGGCTAATTATTTGAAATTTGATTACATTTGGATTCCTAACGGGCATTTCTCTCTCTTTTACATGCGGCCTTTTCTCCTTCTGCCCTCGACGGCTTCCTCCAAATCAGGTAAGATTAAAATGGCTTGTTTAAACGAGCAAGATTTATTGTCCCTCACCTTCCCCCTCTCTCTTTGTTTAACTCTCTCCGTCTGCCCCTAATCCTTCCTTGGTATCCTGCTTCTTCCTCCCCTCTTGTTCTTGCTGTCTTTTTGTGCCTAACGTTGCTCAGCTCCATAACAGACGTGACTGAGGGATGACGTGAAGGCCAACCGGTCATCAGTGTTGTGAACCAAGTGATGAGACAATGCATTTGTTGATGGGGGAGTCAAAATACGAGTTTGAGGGTGGTGATGATGATGGGATGGAGGGTAATTAGGTGGTTAGCTACACGTTGGCCTGAGCCAAGCAGATTCCATTAGGTTTTTTTCCCCCACTTGTGGTGATGGGACTCCATGCTCCCATATATCATTCCCAATAAGGACATGAGTTTCTCGACGGGTAGAGCTCATTCTTGAAAATACACAAAAACCTTGTGTAAGCAGTCATTAATAGCTGTCTGAAAACAGGGCGAAGTCCTACACCCCCCCCCCATGCAGTGTGGGAAAAGACGGGCAGTGAAGGAGGCCAACATATCGATATGTGTGTGTCGTCCGTGTGTGTGTGTGTTTGTTTGCATTAACGATCTGACACATATACACTTTCACAACCCAAGAGACTACACCGGCGCAATATAATGTCGTGGCAGTGTCTTGTAACAACTTAAAGGCGTAGCGCTTAGCATTTCCCCCTCTGAAACAGCAAAAAGCTATCCTGAAATGTACCTACTCAATCAATAGTTATGGTCTGTTTGAGGTCTGTGTCTGTGTCAGTGTCTGTGTCTACGGAGACCCTGCTTTCGGCTTATATTTCTTGTTTTCTGAATGTTCGGGACATTTCTGGGCATCGTCAAGGGATGCACAGGTATCGCTTTTTTACCACTGATATTGATTCTGAGGATGAATTTTTAACCAATGCCAAAACTAGTTGCCATTGCAATTCATTACTTTGGGGTCAGTGCACAAAATAATTGAGATAGAACCAATTTATTTCCACCATTAAAGAAACAGGTTTCCATGTGCCAAAAATGGGATAAATCACACCAGTTTGCTGTTATTTATGACATGGCACTCATGGCTTTTGGTATTGGAGCTTAGCCTTGGGTAAAATGTCCAATACCGATGCTAAATTTTATCCTGGTTATCGGCCCAATAGCCCATTGGTATCGGTGCATCTCTAGTATTAACTGTTATGCAGGCGGTCTGTCAATCAAATCCTGCAACCAATAGCATTGCTTGTGAGGTGGGACTTTTTGAAACTGCAGTGTTCAGTGAGTGTGACACAGTGCTACAGCTGAAATTATGCATAATGGCTGACACAGCACCTAAAAAAATATGAACATATAGTGAGGCGAAACACTGCTCAGACGCGACTCGCTCCAAACCAGATTGGATCTGGGTTTGACTCTTACATGCCAAATGCCAACAAGGGGAGTGCTTTCACTTTATTTTTCTTCTGCTTCAAGCGTCGGTTTTACCACTGCAGCTTTTTCCTGTTTCGTTTCCTTTTAACCTGTTTCTAAAAGAGTAGCTCCCTCAGTGCCCTGGCTGATTATGGAAGAGTTCGACCTCTGTCTCGCTCGTGATGTTCACAGAGCAATTCAGTCAACTCACTCCTCCAACTCGCTTTTAATTTGGGTTGTGTGACAGCAATATTACTGGCCTCCCCAGAAATTGTCTGAAATTAGGGATCTCAATCTGCTCTGCTTATCCGGAGCGGGACTTTGGTGGAAAAGATCCGTTGGATGTTAACACGGGCTTGAGAGTGCAAACTGTATTGGAGTGGGGGGGGGGGGTGGCGCTGATCAGCCATGCAGCAGGGACGGTTCAATTTGAAGATGGCAATAAAGACTCATATTCCCCACTAAGGAAGTGCTACTCCCCTTCCAATTATATTCAGATTAGAGAGTCGGAGCTCGCTGGTGTTAGAGCTATTATTTAGGGAGATGTAAAGGTTAAAAAGACTCCCTGGAGTACCCACGTTCAGCACAGTAATTAGCCAGGGAACCGGGGCTATTACTGTATATGTTTCTCTCTCTCCCTCTCTCTCTCTCTCCCTCCCTCTCTCTCTCTCTGTATAATAAAGCTTGCCGTCTCTCCTCCCTTTCAACCTCTGTTTCGCGTTCACATACTGTAAACAACAGCAAGTGATCTTTAGGGTAATTAGGCTGTTGAAAGAATCAGTGGTACTTTAGATGCTAATGTGCTCGAAAGCTAGTTTACACATCTCCAAGTTGTTGAAAGTCCATCATGACCCGAGCACCCTTACCCATATTTGTAATTTCATCATCCGAGGTAATGTGCAAAAAACGGGCACACTTTGGTTTGGAGTGCTTTGGTCCCTACTTTGAAACGGTTAGTATTTAAATGGAAGTGTGTTCCTTCTTTTTTTTTCTTTTAAAGTAAGGACAGCGTGTTGTGACAGCGCTGCTCATGCGTAGACGACAACACTGCCATGCAGATCTGCACGAGCATCATGAAGCAGAAGAACCGTGTGGGGTTTGCTCCTGTGGCCGCACATTAGCATTTAAGCACTTGTAGTGTGGCATTTTGTGCGTTATGGCGGTTGCTCCTCTCCCTCCTGCAAAGGGCAAACAAAAAAGGACAGGTGGTAAAAGGGTACCTTTTTTTTTCTCCTTCTGCAGTATCTTCTTTTCTCAGCTCTGCATCTCCTCACATCTGCTTTCACCTCTCCTCCTTCACACGTGCTGCGGTTTGCGGGAGACGTCCTGTCCGTCTGAATCAGCCCGTCTGCAGTAAAAAAGGAGAAGAAGCCATGGCACGGGCAAATATGCAATGACAAACAGTAACCTCAGTTGGGTTTGTTGCTGCTGTCGACAGGTCATGTGGAGATGAAAACTTTTTTTTTTAATTAGCAAGGAAGGCCAGTGCAATAAGGAAATAGCTCAAGGTCACTCAGGCTTAGACAGGAACTTTGTTTTACTGGAGATGTGACTTTCCAGTGGAAGACGAGGGTTATCAGCGAGGCTCATCCTCCTTTTGGCTGAGGAAACAGTTGCAGCAGATAGACATCTCACGTCCAGTTGAATAATACAGAGATACGGCTGCAAAAACTATTTTTCATCCCCGACTTCTGATAGGAGGCAGATCAGGGACTATAGAGAGAAAGAAATTCAAAACTTGGGAGCCCCTATGTCTGTTTGGTTTTTTTTGAGTGAAAGCTGCAAATTGCTCCCAAAAAAAGTGTTTCAGATTTTCTGAACTTCACCGGTTGCGCCATAGAAATGCTGCAGGAAGTACCCTCTGGTCCCTCCCATGCCGCGTTACAGCAGCTTGCGAACTCTGTGATTCAGAGACTTCACTAATGAACATGAGAAGCGAATAAAGTTCTGTGTGTGGGTTAGTTTATATAGGCCAGTAATTACTTTTTTTTTTCTTATGAACTTGTTATTTTGTGTTGAATCTCCTGCTGTGTATTTATTTTCCTTAGAGAGCTGCGTTCAGCATCGCCACTGCTCGGGCTGAAAGACATAGGAATTAAATGATTCATGGGTGGTATTTCAACCCCCCCCTTTTCTTTTTCTTCCTTGATTGTTGAGGATTATTCAAGAATACAATCCTGCTTTTTGGTGTCGCACAAGTGTAATAGAGGATATGCTTAGGCCTGTACGCACAGTGTGTGTGTCTATGTGTGTGTGAGAGAGAGAGAGAGAGAGAGAGAGAGAGAGAGAGAGAGAGAGAGACTGTGACATTGGAATAAGAACAAAGTCACACTCTCACTTGACATCACACCCAGAGAGTGAAAGGATGTTTACATTGTCATCTCCGCCGCCACAGCTGACGAAGTGACAGTAGGCTCACAGATTCCTGCTCAGACAGGAAGCTCGGCCGCTGGCTGTGCTGGTCAGACCTCTGTCCACGGTCCCTAGCAGACTTCCTTTAAAGGAGACCCAGCTATCATAGCAGTATCAAAACATTTGATGCAGCCCACGGTTTCTTTGGGCTATAAAATGGCCATATTAAGAAGACGGTGTACGCTGTAAGCGGGATGAAGAGCCGTGGTATTGACTCGGATGGAGTTGTGTATTCTGCTTGAAACCAGGGAGGCCTTATACCGAGAGCAGGGTGGTTTATAAAGGCAAAACATTGTTGGCCATTTTAATCCTAGTATTGAACTGGGGGTCCATAGAGCCAACCTGGGGGCACAGCCAAGGCAAATGGCTGCGCACTGAGGGCATATAGCTCTGTATAAACACAGTACACAGCGACTGGCCTAAACACAAACATGTACATGTACACACACACACACACACACACACACACACACCCCCCACACACATTCTCTCTGTCCTTCATTGCCTCTTTCACATACTTATTCTTGCTCTCAATCTTTCACACACAACACTCATGGGTACACACACACACACACACACACACACACACACATATACAAGGTTATTGTTGCCTCGGACATCAACGCTTTCATCATTGGGCGCAACCATCACTCAGTCATATTTTACAGTAATTGATGGATTCAGACTGATGAATGAGACGTGTCACTGGGGGTAAACAGCGTGATTTACGAGGGAGTTTTTATACTCTCCATGCAGCCGTGCCTGTTTTCGCTGCCCTTTATTCTACTCCAATATTTATATAGAACGGACAGCCATAAAACGCTGCTTGTGTAACGCCTCTTTTGCCCATATCTGCAGTGAGAGGGATGACATGTCTTCCTCTCTTCCAGGCACTTAGATTTAATATTTAATGCCAGTGCTTGGCCCTTGCATAATAAAGCCGGCGAGTGGGCAATTGAATATGTTAATGTGTAAATAGTTATTCAGTGAAACAGCTCCCCAGGTGTTACAAACAGGAGAGAGAGCGAGAGAGAGAGCAAGAGAGAGAAGGTAGAGAGAGAGAGAGAGAGAGAGAGAGAGAGAGAGAGAGAGAGAGATGGTAGAGAGAGATGGTAGAGAAAGAGACAGTAAAGAGAGAAGGTAGAGAGAGAGATGAGAGATGAGAGATGATAGAGTGAGAGAGAAGGTAGAGAGAGAGACGGTAGAGAGAGAGAGCGAGAGAGAGAGAGATGAGAGATGGTAGCGTGAGAGAGAAGGTAGAGAGAGAGACGGAGAGAGAGACGGTAGAGAGAGAGAGATGGTAGAGAGAGATGGTAGAGAAAGAGACAGTAAAGAGAGAAGGTAGAGAGAGAGATGAGAGATAGTAGAGTGAGAGAGAAGGTAGAGAGAGAGACGGTAGAGAGAGAGAGCGAGAGAGAGAGAGAATGTAGAGAGAGAGAGATGGTAGAGAGAGATGGTAGAGAAAGAGACAGTAAAGAGAGAAGGTAGAGAGAGAGATGGTAGAGAGAGAGAGCGAGAGAGAGAGAGAATGTAGAGAGAGAGAGATGAGAGATGGTAGCGTGAGAGAGAAGGTAGAGAGAGAGACGGAGAGAGAGACGGTAGAGAGAGAGAGACGGAGAGAGAGACGGTAGAGAGAGAGAGAGCGAGAGAGAGAAGGTAGAGAGGGAGACGGAGAGAGAGACGGTAGAGAGAGAGAGACGGAGAGAGAGACGGTAGAGAGAGAGAGAGCGAGAGAGAGAAGGTAGAGAGGGAGACAGTAGAGAGAGAAGGTAGAGCAAGAGAGACGGGAGAGAGAAGGTAGAGAGGGAGACTGTAGCGAGGGGAGAAAAAAGGGAGAGAGAGTAAGCGAGAGAGGGTGAGAAAGAGGATGTAAGGCAGGGGAGGAGGGAACATGATCTCAGTGTCAGATAAGCAATGTTAAACCCCCCCCCCCCCCCGTTATTTTTTTTTCAGACCCGTGCTTTCACTGGAACTTTTCATCACGCATGGCGGCCATGTGGCGCGTGCCACAGATGGCCGCCATGTTTAAATCGTCAGAATAGAATTGGTTGATATGTCATTTCCCTTCGTGCAGGCCAGAGGTGAGCACAGAGCGAGAGAGCCACCATCGCTCCTCACACAAACACAAACAGCATTTAACTGCATGCATAGGTACGACAGGAGACAGTCAACAACAAAAAAAGTTGAAATGTGCATTAAGGGGAGAACAAATGGACGGTACAGTCCCCGGCTGTGCAAGAATTCACACTTGCAGTTATTCACCGGTGAAGCGAGCACACAGAAGATTTAGAGGTTCCTGCTTTTCGCTGATGTGGAAAACACACAAACCCTCAAACAAGCATGTGTGTGAGCATGTGTTTAAATAGTATGTTTGTGAGTCCGTGTGTGTTACGCGCGCGCGTGTGTGTGTGTGGTCTCCGAGGCCAGCGGTGTGATTATCTCCTCAGCGGTGTTTATCAGTGGTAACCAGGAGATGATGACTCATGCCCTCCAGCTGTATGTTTGGATGAGTCTGTGGCTCATACTCGCAGCACTGACGTGTCAGAGATGCACCCATTAAAGAATACATGGCCAGTAAATGAAAAGCATATGCACACAAGGATGAGGCTGACTCGGTAACCTTGCGCGCATATGTTGCAAGACTAATGGGCACAAACATACATGTTCTTGTGAAACTCACTTGGAGGCACACACACACACACACACACACACACACACACACACACACACACACACACACACGCATGCATGCACACATACATGCACACACATGCATGCTTGCTTGCACACACATACACATGCATGCTCGCACAAACACACCTGCATGCACACACCTGCATGCACACATGCATGCGCGCACACACATACATGCACACACAAGGGACGGGACAGGAAAGAAGAAAAGGAAGTTAGGAAGGAAGGAAGAGACAACTAACGCTATCTAATGAAAGTCTAAAGCCGTATTTGCTCAAAGGGATGAATGAGTAGCTCCTAATACTAATTAAAGAATTGTCAAGTTCTTTCGAGTTCAACTATTGAACTCAGATTGGTTGATAATAAGAAAATCAGTGACTGCAGCGGAAAGAAAACAGAAAAAAAACAAAACCCTTCTAGGCTGTCTGTGCATTGGCCCACTTGAATTAATCCACCAAATCAGGTTCAGCCACGCTGCGTGGAGGTGTTTGCATGAAACGCTGTGCGTTAGATGTCCCTGTGTGTGTGTGTGTGTGTGTGTGTGTGTGTGTGTGTGTGTGTGTGTGTGTGTGTGTGTGTGTGTGTGTGTGTGTGTATGTGCACCCCTTGTTTATGGGTCAGATTGTAGATCTGACTCATGCATGTTTACCCAGATGTCCACGCGACGCTCTGCTCAGGTATGGCGTTGGGTACGTATGTGTCCATGTGTATGTCTTATTTTGTTTGTTTGTTTTCATGGGCCCGCTTGTTGACATTGTGTTTACGTGTTCGTGCGCAGGAGTGTGTGCTGCGGCTTTCTCTCTGTCCAACTGGTAAAACGACAGCTCAGGAGCTCAAACTATAATTAGTCAGAAAAGCCGAGACGGCAGCTGTGAATAATTTAAGATGGCAGTTTATGCAAATGGTCCAAATCTGGGACGTGGTGCAGAAGGTGGTAGCATTTTCCTGCTGACAGGATGAAACAGGAGTGAGGCGTATATGAGGTGTGTGTCCATACGCGGCCAGCATGCTGCCGGCATCACTCCATTAGTTCCACTTTTCTTTTTTTTCTTTTCTTTGGAGTAAAGTTAGTCTGTCTTTTCTCAAGGACCCGGCGCAGGAAGTCATGTTGTGACTGCTGGCTGCCTTGTATTGATGGTTCATTTAGAAGACGGGGAACGAACTTGTTCATTGTCAAACTGTGAACACAATCTAATTAACTATAATCGGCCTAAATTTGAAGTTCATTCACCCAAGCTAGATTACTGCTTTTCTGATTACAGTTCAGCCACAGTAAATTAAAACCATGGCTAGAATACAGAGTGTGCTAGCAGGGTTACTGATAGGATCACATTCATACTACCTCTTTTTTATTTTTGTTCACTCGCCGTGAATTTAGCTATGCCGGCTTTTGTCTTATTTGTTTTTATGTGTATTTCTGGTGACTTTTGAATGTCAGAATAAGGATAAAGAATAATATATTTTTAATACCGATGCTTTTAATGCTAACAAGCAACGTAAGGAAGTGGGTCCCCTGCACACTATATGTGCCTGTTCACTGTGTCTCCACATCAGCGAGGACTGACTGCAGCAGGTGTAGAAAAACTGTTTTATCTGCGAGCACTGACACTCAGTAAATACGTTTAAATCCTGCAAAGGGAAACAAGCATGGTGCTGAAATGCGCTCTCTCTCTCGCTCTCATGTACACAGTCTGTGAGTGGGAAAACTCACTTGGCATCACGGTGGCCCAGCGGTTAGCACTGTTGCCTCACAGCAAGAAGGTCCTGGTTTCGAACCCCAGGCTGTCCCAGGTCCTTTCTGTGTGGAGTTTGCATGTTCTCCCCCATGTCTGCGTGGGTTCCCCCCGGAAGCTCCGCTTTCCTCCCACCATCACAAAGGCATGCATGTTAGGGTTAATACTCCTGTCTGTGCCCCTGAGCAAGGCAATGGGAAGAGGAACTGGAGTTGGTCCCGGGCTCTGCAGCTGCCCACTGCTCCTATACAGTAGGATGGTTTAAATGCAGAGAACAAATTCATTGTAACCTACAATGACAAAATAAAGTGGCTTTCTTCTTCTACTTCCTGGTTCGCTTATAGGCTGCACTGTGTTGTTTTTCTCATTTTCCTGTGTGACGAAAAATGCAACATAGCATTGCTGTGGACTGCTCAGTGTTGTCCTCGTAATCCAGGTAAGAAAATCAGAGAAAGTTGAATCAGTTCATCTGGACACAACGTTTATTTAGAGAAACGTGTCATCGCTCATCTAAGTGACCTCTTCAGTCTCCACTGACTGCAGGTATCCCCATCGGTTTCACATGCAAATATGGGTGTGACCATTAACTAGAGTTTCAATCGCCATGTGTCCTATTCACAGAGGATTTGGGAATGTTTGCACTCACAGCATGGTAAGATGGTGACAGATGTACTGCTCGGCATTATGGCTGCTAACGGTGTCATCCCCACAGAATTAGAATAGAGATATTGTGGAAAATCAGGATTGTTTCTCTGCAGCAATAAAACATAGCGGCCCAGCCAGTAGAGTAACAGGGATTACGCAGTAATCGAGCACAGAAACACAGATGAGGGGTTTAGGGTGAAATTGGGCTGCTAGACGTCAGTCAAAACGTCGCTGGCTGTCTGTATGGCGTGGTTTGCAGCAAGCCTTTCTCGATTCCTCGGGCACAGAAACACATTTAGGGTGAAATTCAAGGTGAGGTGAGTTGCTGTCACCATGGCGGAGCCGCCTCATCTCCCCTAGCCCCAGGTACCTCACAGAGGCAGTGATTTCCAAATGGCAGTCTTCTGCTCACTTAGCTCAGATAACACTGCATTAGGATTTTAATAGACTTTATTACCTCTGTAATTAGATTGCAATTATGGAATTTTAATATGCGTTAGTACACGCCGTACTCGGCACACATCACCACCCCCTGAATTCATTTGCTGCTTAGCCATGCGTAGAGAGAGAGCTGCCAGGGTGCGATTCAAAACAGGAGTCAATAAGAATGGAGTCATAGCATGGGCTCGGGTGCGAGAGCAAGAGGAACTCGATTTTATTTGATATTCCACTCCCATTGAGCGCTCTGCCGTTTATATGCAACATTCGACGGATCCTTCTATGACTGCGGTATAATCAGAGAGAAGACATATTGGCTGGTTCATGTTCAATACTTTTTGCCCTGCAGCGATGAAGAGGAGTGCTGAGCTTTGGCTTTAACCGGCATAAAAGGACCATTGTGGCCCTGTCTTAGATACTGACAAACAAATCGATTTGCATGACTCAAGCTGACACCACATGTCTGTGTAATTCGGACATCGTTTCTTCAATTTGTCTATACTGCTTTCTTATTTTGTGCAGTCTTTATTTCTCTCCTTCCCTGTTTGTCATACTGCATCGTTCCTCGATGTCTCCGGTTTCCGTATCTGTGTCAGTAGGGTAGTGGGTTTCTCATCTCGACTCTCAGAAAGGTTTCAGTAGAATATTCCTCCACATCACTGCCCTTTTCTACCTTCCAGCATGTCAGCAGAAATAGATTTAAAGTGTCAACATCCATGAATCCCTGATATTTAAAGATGGGTCCAAGTACAAAGAAGAACAGAATAGCAGCTTGTATTAACTGTTGCCCACAAAAGCAAAAAAAAAAAAACCTTTCTATTCCTCACCTCTGGTCCGTATTGGTCATCTGAGTTTGAGCTTTTTTTTGGGGGAGGTTTTGCACCCTAATTGTATCTGGCCAATTATTCCACCCTTCCGAGCCATCCTGGTTGTTGTTCCACCCCCTTTGCTGATCCGGGGGGGGGGGTGCAGACTACCACATGCCTCCTCAGATACATGTGGAGTCGCCAGCCGCTTCTTTTCACCTGACAGTGAGGAGTTTCACCAGGAGGACGCAGCGCGTGGGAGGATCACACTATCCCGCCCCCCCCAAACAGGCACCCCAACTGACCAGAGGAGGCGCTAGTGCAGCAACCAGGAAACATACCCAAATCCAGCTTCCCACCCGCAGACACGGCCAATTGTGTCTGTAGGGACACCCAACCAAGCCGCAGGTAACACGGGGATTCGAACCGGTGATCCCTGTGTTGGTAGGCAAGGAAATAGACAGCTACGCTACCCGGACACCCTGAATCCCTGATATTTCAAGATGGGTCCAAGTACATAGAAAACAACAACAACAGTAGCTTGTATAAACTGTCGCCCACGAAAGGAAAAGAAAAAATCTTCGTCATTTCCTCACCATTCGTCTGTGTTGGTCATCTGAGTTTGAGCTTTTTATTTTCTTAAAGGCCTTATTTTTCTTTTTTTCTGCACACATTATATTCTGGCATCTATGCAACATGCTGGTGCAACCCCCCCCCCAAAAAAACCCAAAACAAAACAAAACAAAAACAAACTAATTTTAGTCCTTTAAGGACTAAATTCAGGCGTTGAGTACTAGTCCATCCATGGCAAAACCAGAAAAATCCTGTTCCCTTGGACACGGCTGCTTTTAGGGGATGTCCTTTCCAACATGGTGTTTTGCTAGATCTATGTTCTTAAGTATAGTCACATGTACTAAAGATGTGTTTCCATGTAAAGCAGCTGAGTCACAGCAGAAGTGAAAATGAGCATCCGGACATCTGTATGGTAATGATGTGACCGTGGAAAGTCGGACTGTGCTGTAATTATGTAGTTTAGTCGTGCCGCGTGCTAATTGGCGTAATGATAGAAAAGCTGAACACTTGAGACACATTAAACAGCCAGGAGGTCCTTTTTACCGCCCCAGCATCACAGCTGATGTCTGCATCCAAAACAACAGTTACATTGACATGGGAAGGGTTCGATAATTGATGTCGCAAAGCTTTCATTTTGAAGCTTTGTTAAAAAAAAAGCCAAATTAGTGAATGTGTCCCTAAAATTCATTTAAAATGTTTCTTCATATATGAATTCTACCACAATGAATATAGAAAAAAAAAGAAAAAATGTAGAAATTTTTTTTAAAATTAAAATACTAGAGCCCATGGGCGCCCGGGTGGTGTGGTGGCCTATTCTGTTGCCTACCAACACTGGGATCGCCGGTTCGAATCCCCGTGTTACCTCCGGCTTGGTCGAGCGTCCCCACAGACATGATTGGCTGTGTCTGCGGATGGGAAGCCGGATGTGGGTGTGTCCTGGTCGCTGCACTAGCGCCTCCTCTGTTCGGTCGGGGCACCTGTTTGGGGGGAATAGCGTGATCCTCCCACACGCTACGTCCTCCTGGTGAAACTCCTCACTGTCAGGTGAAAAGAAGCGGCTGGCGACTCCACATGTATCGGAGGAGGCATGTGGTAGTCTGCAGCCCTCCCCGGATCAGCAGAGCGGGTGGAGGAGTGACCGGGACGGCTCAGAAGAGTGGGGTAATTGGACAGGTACAATTGGGGAGAAAAAGGGGGAAAATACAAAATAGATACTAGAGCTCAACTCAGTGAAGAGGCCGTATACGTACAATGAACAGTATAATCCTCCAGCTCAGTGTCCAGTGGTGAGCGCATCAGTCTGCAGAGTCAGTGGCAGCTCATACACAAGGTGAAGGGGGTTAATATGTACAGCCCCCATGGCAAGGAGCTTTAAATGATTAAACCACTACCGCGTGCACGTGTGAAACACAATAATGGTTGCTGCTTCAGGTGTATCACAGCCTACGTCAATGCACAGACCTCCTGTATACCCCCCTCTTTCTCTCTCAACCCCTCTCCTCTTTTTGACCGCTTCACAGCCACAGCAGGGGAGCCGTTTGTCTCCCTGAGCAGATTTGCCACTCTCGGTGAGCGTCTAACAGAAAGGGAACTGAAATTACTGAATGACGACAAACTCAGAAGGGCAGACCCTCACTCTCACAGACATGCTCACGGTACACAGTCGCAGACCGCTCGAACATGTGACCCTGGCCTGTGCAGACTCGAGGTGCTCGAGAAGACACAAACACGCATGGTGCATCATGTTGATTTCGGTGGAGAGGGGAGAACGAGCCATTTTGTTGATGTTATGCATGTAATGTGCAAACACCAGTCTATCTGTGTGTGTGCGCCTGCTCGCACAAAAAAACCCCAATGTCAGTGACAACCACTGTAAACCATGAAAAACATCAATTTGAAGAAGGGAGAGATTAAGCAGTTGCTTAATGCTTAGGTTTTTTTTATGATCTCTGCTTTGGTTTAGGAAGGGACTGAAAATGCAGATTCCCCTCTGTAGAAATCCCACTCTTTCCTGCACAGCATGCATTCAGCATGGGGCAGCATGGTGGCCCAGTGGTTAGCACTGCTCCCTCACAACAAGAAGGTCCTGGGTTCGAACCCCAGGCCATCCCAGGTCCTTTCTGTGTGGAGTTTGCATGTTCTCCCCGTGTCTCTGTGGGCTTCCTGGATGCTGCAGTTTCCTCCCACCATAAAAAAAGAGAAATGCATGGTAGGGTTAATACCGTTTCCTGCATCCCTGACCACCACGGCGATGATAAAGTACTGAAGATGGTCCCCAGGCACCGCACTATGGCTGCCCACTGCTCCTAGTGTATGTATAGAGCAGCGTTTCCCAACCCAGTCCTCAAGGAACCCCTATCCTGCAGATTTTCATTGTAACCCTGCATAGGTAGCCCTGCTTGTACTTACTCAACCAATCATCTCACAGCACTTAATTATGCAAGGTGTGCAACAGCTGACATAATTCATTGCTGATTGGTTGAATAACTACAAACAGGTACCTATTCAGGGTTGCAAAGAAAATCTGCAGGATAGGGGTTCCTTGAGGACTGGGTTGGGAAACACTGGTATAGAGGATAGGTTAAATGCAGAGATTGAAATTCACTGTACGGAGGTACAGTGACAATAAAGTTTCCTCTTCTTCTTCTTCAGCACAAAATGTACAAAATAATGATTATTCAATAGTAATTATGCAATAATAGTTATGCAATTATTGTTTCACCATTGTTTCACTTGATTTTTTTTACACTAATTGCATTAATTTACATTAATTGCACAGGAAATTAATCTGGCATCAAGCTGAAGGAAGTTCTGTTTTAATATAGTTATCTCACTGCAACATTTGATATACCCGCAAGGTGTTTTTGGGAGTCTATTTCAATTCTAATTGACCATATTGGAGACGAGTCTTCAGTTCTAATGAAGGATATGGGGTAGGGGGTAAATAGGGAGGTAGAGAGCTTGAGGGAGTGTGTGTGTGTGTGTGTGTGTGTGTGTGTGTGTGGGTGTGTGTGTGTGTGTGTGTGTGCGTGTGTGTGCGTGCGTGCGTGCGTGCGTGCGTGTGTGTGTGTGTGTGTGTGTGTGTGTGTGTGTGTGTGTGTTTGAGGCTGCTGTGAAGATTTACTGTTGCACTGCTGTGAAAACTTCTGCAGAGATGCCTCCTGTCCTCTGGCAAATGAAGGCTTCTCGGGGCACTAATACAATTATCTACCAAGACCTCCAGCTCTGTACTAACTTTTCTTCACACACACACACACACACACACACACACACACACACAACTAGGGGGGGATCAAAGGCAAACCAAGGCAGACGGTGGCAGCGCTGTGACAGGCGGACCCGCACTGGTCCAGGGCTCAAAGGGACACACTGCACTGGCTGAAGACGGGGTGATGGCAAAACAAAAGCACTAAGGACATGGTCAGGGCATGTGTTTGATCAGGGCTTGTGCAAGTGAGATTTGGGCTGCAGAACCCAGAGACTATCCCACTCTTGCCATAGTATGCACTTTTATGCTATATGCCGAAACCAACTGTGCTCAACACGTAGTCAAGAGCCAAACCGAAGCCGAAGCACTGTAGTGTCATTTTGCTCCTCGCTTGCTGAAAATGCCAGCAAGAAGATACGACTACAACTTAATTGGGTATAATCTACTGCATCGAGTGTTGAGGCACACACTAGAGTTTACAAACATAACTGGATAAGTTCCCTCATTGGATTTGATACAATACTTTTTTTTTCTATTTAATCATGTCAGCAATGCACGAGCACCGAGACGGGCACACACTGAGTCATGCTGGCGCAGTATGGCCCACTGGAGCAACACCGAGGTGAGGTGAATCATTGACTTGGAACTCATAGGCTATAATTGTATTTTCTCAGTAAATTGCCCAGAGGAGAGGAGAAGTGGCTGGTTTGGGATTAATTCAGTCTAAACTGATTTCAACCCAGCGCATTTCAGCAGTTGATTAATCTGATTAATCATCGCCCATGTGCTCTTGATTTTATACATCCATTAGCTCTTAATACGATTGCTCTGTGTTAGAGATGTAACCTTTCCTGGATTACATTACTTATTTCAAGCAGCGTGTGTGTGTGTGTTTGTGTGTGCTCGTGTGCACATGTATGGTGTGTGTGTGCATTCACGCATGTATGTGTGTGTGTGTGTGGGGGGGGGCAAACGAGCAATACGGGGGCCCTTATTCCCCCGGCGCATCCAGTAAGGGCTAGTTTAGGATTCCTGCTGATATCTTTGAAGTATTTTTCAGATGTTCGGCTGAGGACGTTTGTGATGAAGGAGCTGTTTTGCAGTCATCGTCATCATCATCATCCATAAGTGAACACACTCAATAATGCAGAGCCAACCCGGCAGAGAGAGATCATTTTACTAATGGAGCCTGTGCGCACTTTGTGTGTGTGTGTGTGTGTCTTTGTATGTCGTGTCTGTCTACAAGTGTGTGATTCTGTGTAATGTGTGCATGTGGGTGTGTTTGTGTTAATTTTGTCAGCTATTTTTTTAAATTTAGTCTTAGTCTTAGTCCTGTGTCAAATGTCCTTGTTAGTTTCTGTCATATTTAGTCAACCTCATCCTGGTTTTGTTTAGGCGAGTCTGGGCATTTTAGTCTTATCTTAGCCAAAGAAACCTGTAACCATGTCGGCTGTAAAACACAGCCTACATATTGCCTACATAACGCAACACCGCCACCTTATTTGTTGGCTTAATATAGCTAAAAAACAACAACCTAACATTACCGTCATCATTGGCGATCATTCAGGGTCGAGTATGACCGTCCTCCACCTCTGGGTCTTCAGGTGGGCGTCCAGGCCGATCCTGGAGCCACATAACGTGGAGTGGCTGATGCGCCTGCAGCCACCACACGGTCCTTGGCAGGGGATGGCCAGAGCCCAATGGCATGGAAAACCAAGACGATAGGAGACCACCCTCTGTTGCAGCCTTCATCCGCCTTCACTGCCGTTGTGACCTGGTGACATCTTCCACCAGTTCCGCTGTTGAGGTCTTTGTTAGATCGCACTTCGTGTGTAACCTCCCCCTTGACCTGTCCACCTTGGGTGCAAGCTCTGGACGGCATAGCTCTTGGGATCTTTAGTACACACAAGCTTCTCCACCACGGCAAGGTGGCGATCCAGGAGAAGAACGTTACCACCAAGACATTAACCTACCTCAGTTTCTTTGTGGTGAAATATGCAGCACCAGATGAACCGGATGGTTAAAACAACACTAAAGACAATTAAAAAAAACAAAAACAAACTCTAGCTCCACTGAAGTGTTTTTGCTAGCCACTTATGTTGCTGTCTCTTGTCTGGCATTATTATTTGATGCCGCACTTGTTAGTCAATGTCTCATGCTCTGAACTCTGATTTGTTCCTTGGTAGCATGAAAGCAGCTCCAGTCTGCCTGCTATCTTCAACACGGAGGGTTCGTTGGTTTTAAAACCCACGTAGCAGGAGTGGGTGGTGGCTTGTTGGTCATGCACGTGGGATAAGTTTGCCCTCAGGGCTTTCTGCAAGAGAGATTCAGGGTTCTGCCAAAGTCATTGAATTTGCCTAGACTTAACCTAACCTTACGTAATCTTAACCTCACCTCAACCTAGCTGATAGCTAACCTTAGTCTATTCTAACCTTAACTGAATGCTTCTGTTACGTCAAGATCAGGCTACACAACTTCAGCCCAATTTTGACACGATTTTGTCGTTGCTGAAAATTTTCTAGTTTCGGGCCTGATGAATGTTGGGAATGACGAATGGGTGTCTTTACCCCGTGTACTGTGACATAATTCAAGAACAGCAATGTGGCATCTGGGACGTCCCACAACACTCCGATGAAAAGGCTGTGATGGCAGAATCTTTTGTATTTTTGTGCCTAATCTGACAAACTCCTACGACATGTTCCTTGACGTTGACCAATAGGATGTCAGAGTGCTCTCTGGTCATCATCATCGGCGGTCACTTGGGGTCAAGTGGTACTGTCCTCTCTCTGGGTGCTCAGGTAGGCGTAGAGGCCGATTCTGGAGCCGCATAATGGGAGGATGCCTGCGCATGACAGCTTTTTACATGGAGTGGCTGATGCACCTGCAGCCACCACACGGTGCTTGGCAGGGGGTGGCCAGAGCCCAATGGCATGGAGAACCAAGATGATTGGGCCTTCATCCACCTTCACTGCTGTTGTGAACTGGAGACATCTTCCGCCAGGTCCGCCATTGAGGTTGGATTCGTCTGGAACCTCCCCCTTGACCTGTACGCCTTGTGTGACCCTACCAGGAGCCAAGCTCCGGACAGCATAGCTCTTGGGATAATTGGTACACGCAAACTTCTCCACCAAGGCAAGGTGGCAATCCTGGAGAAGTACACTGGTGCAGATATGTAAACATGGCAAAGAGAAAGAGGCATGCTTCTGCTGTCAGGTGGAGCGACGAAACAGAGAAAAGGTTCATTGAGCAGGAGCAACGATACCCCTGCCTTTTTGACATTTCCTCGAGGGAGGACCATGACAGAGACAAAAATGATTGACTAAATGTTGGCAAGAAATAGCAGAGGCACTTCAGCAACCCGGTGAGTAGCTGGTTAAGCTATGCTAGGTATCATTCCCCAGTAGTACTAGCCGCAACAGCATCCTCAATCATTTTTGTTTGTTTTTGGTTTTTTTTGTGTCGGAACGCAAGACCTCCAGCATCACACATATCGCTTCTGTAGCCATGATTGACAGTTTCTTGACCCTCCTCCCCGATGACCTATGAACTCTGCAAGATCATGAAAGGCAGCATACGGTGATTAGTCATGGTCATACTTGTAGTGTTACCAGTCTCCCAGTCATGACACGGCGAGAATTTATGGCACTATGATTTTCTAATCTGACATGGTGACCATCGGGAAAGACAAACATTTTCGTGTAGTCTGATCCCGGCATTAGACCGGAAGCTTTCTGGCCGGAAGCCCTGAAGGCAAACTTCTCCCGTGTGCGTCGGTCACTCCTTGTTAACTGTAATAGCTGTGTCCGTGTCTCATACAAGGTTCAAACAGAAGACAAAACGAGCACTCCCAGAAACTACTGCAGAAACTATGGCAGGAAGCCAGTCTGAGCCACTTACTGCTCTAAAGTGACAGAAAGTAAAATTTAGGAAAAAAAAAAACGAAAAACAATCTATAATATTGTATCTCCCCTTTTTGTCTGCGAAAATAAAGAGAGATTTTGGTGAAGTTTTTATGTTAAACTACACATACATTTTAGTCTCATCTTTTTTCGTCAACAATATTGCATGTTGATATAGTCCCTGCTGGGATGGGCTCCAGCATCCCCATGACCCTGAGAGCAGGGTGAGCGGTTTGGATAATGGGTGGATGGATTGATGGAGATAGTCACAGTTAGTGTTTAATGATGTGGGTTCCGTCTCATCATCATCTCGTCTTAATCATGGAAAAAAATGTCATTGACGCATGTGTGTAGTCATAGTTAACACGAGTATGTGTTCCTTATGACCTCTGTCTCATATGTCTTTCTACAAATGTGTCAGTTTTGTGTGTATGTGTGTGTGTGTGTGTGTGTGTGTGTGTGTGTGTGTGTGTGTGTGTGTGTGTGTGTGTGTGTGTGTACACACGTGTGCATGTCACGTTTCTCTCTCCAAGTGTGTGATTTATGTGTAGTGTGTGTGTGTGTGTGTGTGTGTGTGTGCATGCGTGTGTGTGCATGCGTGTGTGTGTGTGTGTGTGTGTGTGTGTGTGTGTGTGTGTGTGTGTGTGTGTGTGTGTCCCCTTTGCCATCCCCGCAGGAAAGGGGGCTGCGTGCAGGTTTTATAATGAATAGGTAAAAAAAGAAATAAAAAAGAGGTTAAATTATTAAAGTGGAATTATGCTATTCCTTACACTCTTTAATTAGCTGATCCCTCAACTCGCTAATTCACCCTCCGTTCAGGTCGCCTGAAATGACCTGAACTTCGACCCCGACGTAACCCGCGACAGTCTGCTTCCTGGTCTCTCACATTCCTTCCATTTTAATCTTACCCCTCTCACCCTGTACTCTGTCATAATGTCTCCTTTTTTCGGCTGTTTCCCCTGTCTTCCTCTTCCCTCCGCCTTCTCACCCCTCATCCATATTTTTCTCCCTACAATTTTCTGAACTCTGCCGCGGTATGAATATTAATGATGTGATTCATAAGAGGAAAGCAGCAACCCTGTAAATCACTTTATCTTAAATTGGTCAGTCACCACTATACTGGATATGCTGGGTTTTTTCTTTTCTAAACCATTATGATTGTAAATAAGGATGCACCTGTACTGATACTGGTATCTGCTACTTGGCTGATACCAGGTTAAAATGGAGAATTGATATAGGACATTTTGCCCGAGGCTAAACTCCAATGCAAAAAGCCACTAATTACATGTCATAAATAAAAGTAAAATGTTTGAATTGCGACTTTTTTGGCATGAAGCCTGTATTTCATTAACGGTGCATTTTTTTCTTTAAATCTCAGTTATTTTGCACTTTTATTCTAATGGTCTAAATCCGTGCTGTTCGGTAAAGGTAATGGGTCAGTACCGGGTATCGTCCGATACTTAAATATATTTTTCCCACCGGGACGGTGCCGGTGCGGAGCCAGTTCTTCTTTGATGCCTTTTGAGAACTGGCCCAGATTTGAGAACCGAACGTTATGTGGCGGAAGTTGGAGTAATTTCCATGGAGGAAAGAATCATGGCAGGGGGCGTCGGGCCGGTGGTGTGGTGGTCTGGTCCGTCGCGTACCAGCACAGCTAGGGATCGGCGGGGCGCCCCTGCAGGCACAATTGTCCGTGTCTGCGGGTGGGAAGCCAGATGTGGGCGTGTGTCCTGGTCGCTGCACTAGCACCTCCTCTGGTCGGTCGGGGCACTTGCTCAGGGGAGAGGGGGAACTGTGGGGGGGGGGGGTAGCTTGATCCTCCCACGCGCTACGTCCCCTTGGCGAAACTCCTCACTGTCAGGTGAAAAGAAGCGGCTGGCAACTCCACGTCTATCGGAGGAGGCATGTGGTAGTCTGCAGCCCTCAGCAGGGGAGGTGGAGCAGCAACCGGCTCGGGAGAGTGGGGTAATTGGCTGGATACAACTGGCAGGAAATTGGGCCGGGGGGGGGGGTGTCATGGCGGACGGAACGCATCTGCTTTGCTTGCTTTTTATAAATTCACTTTTCCTTCCCTGCTTTCGAGAAGCCTCTTGCTGCTGCTGCTGCTGCTGTGGCTCAAGTTTGATCAACATGGCGGCGGATTTCTTGCGGTAGCCCCTCCCATAGCCACTGACGTCAGTGGTTCAGCAATTTTGTGGAGCCGTGCTGGTACCAGCTTTTTTTTTTTGGCACCGGCACCAGTCTTTTTTCAGCGGAAATGCGCGGAACCGGTTCTAGATTAGGCACCGGCGTCGACGTAGGCGGAAGAAAAAGGCTAAGGGATTCGTACTCGGATTCAGAATCAGCTGTGAATCCCCAACTGTAAACATGGCTTTTTAGCTTGAATCTGTTTGTTTTACTGACAGACAATAGTTGGGCAGAATGACTGTGTGGTGTGGGCTTCAAACACACGTGAAGAAGCCACGTTTCTGGGGTCTGTGTGTAGGTGTTAGGAGGGGGCTGGTGGAAGACTGCAGATGAGCGAAGAGGTCTTCTATGGCTGGCGGTAATAGCCGTGATCCTATCATTAAATCGTAAGCAGGAGAAGTCACCTGTGGCGGGGTCGGTGTGAGGTGGAGGTGAGGGGGCAAAGGAGACAATGGAATCACAATAAGTCAAAACCTTGTGGAGGAAACTGACAGCAGCGGATCTATATTCTCTAGAGGAGGACACGCGGAGGATTTAATTGCAGGCATTCACACATCCAAACACACAGTCGTGTGTGTGTGTGTGTGTGTGTGTGTGTGTGTGTGTGTGTGTGTGTGTGTGTGTGTGTGTGTGGTGCAACAGTGGGGAAGTAAGAAAGCGGCGGTGAGTAGCGGTTAAGAATGAGAGAGGGAGATAGCATACAGCATAAAGGCGGTTTTTAATTACTCATATCATATTCTATTTCATTTTATTAATGTATTTGTTTTGGTGGGTTATAATTCAGCCAAGCATACAACAGTGCTAGACGGGTTGTTCGTCTCACAGACACGCTGACAGACGACGCAGCATTGTTCCTAGAAATGAAAAGACCATCTGTTATGGAGAAAACAAATTACTCGTCACACATCAAGGCTCTTTTTACACCACAAACTTTTACAATTTGCCCCAATCTCTGCAGCTCCTTGACAGCACCGCTTTATTGTCTCCTTCATTTATCTCTAAGCAATCCAAGTGATGCAATCTGATAATATGCTTCTCAATTTTCTTTGTTCGTTTTCACTCGCATCACGGATGGGATTTCTTCGTTGTACTTTCTTGCGTTGACATTTAATGAAATTTGCCTGAAATCTATTTTTTTCTTTTTTTTTTCTTTCTTTTTTTCTTTTTTTTCTTTTGTGCCCTCTTTTTCTCCCCAACTGTACCTGGCCAATCATCCCGCTGTCTGAGCTGTCCCGGTCGTTACTCCACCCAGTCTGCCGATCCGGTGAGGGCTGCAGACTGCCACATGCCTCCTCCGATACATGTGGAGTCGCCAGCCGCTTCTTTTCACCTGACAGTGAGGAGTTTCACCAGGGGGACGTAGTGCGTGGGAGGATCACGCCAGTCTCCCCCTCCCCCCCCCCGAGCAGGCGCCCCAACCGACCGGAGGAGGCTTGGGGCGCCGGCTTCCCACCCACAGACACGTCCAATTGTGTCTGTAGGGATGCCCGACCAAGCCGGAGGTAACACGGGGATTCGAACCGGCGTTCACTGTGTTGGTAGACAACAGAATAGACCGCTACGCTATCCAGACGCTCTCTTTCTTGTTCCGTTATACTCTCTTCCCTTTAACTGACTAGGTGAACAATATCATTCAGAATAAATTCATTTGGGAAAGTTACGCTGTTTTTATGTAGTTAAGATTTTCTGATTTTTGGTAAAATGAAAGTAAGAGATGGGGGAAAGGGGAAACCCTACAGCTCAAACCTGCCTGCTGGCTCTCCTGATGATTCTCAGACACGTTATTCAGCAGTAGAGAAGCAAACTGGTGTGGCTGTAAATGTCTCCATTTTCTCTAAAAAGAGATCGTCGGCTCAGCTGACTTGCTTTGTGACAGACATTGACAAAGTTTTCCTTGCCCTCTCTCTAAATGAGGTTTGCTGCAGCCGTCCCTTGTATATCGATCATTTTCTTGATCTGTGTTTTGGCCTTTGTTTGGGGTTTTGAGAAGAGATGTAGCTCCAAAACAATCTTCAGTATGTCACCTCAGTTCACACCACGGTGACAAACCTGCCTTGTTTTCCTGTTTATTTCACCCTCCCCTTTAAATTTATAGATGTTTATTGTTAAAATTTTACTCTTCCCCACTTGGCTTTTTTTAACTTAAGCGAGAAACAGCGAGTCATATCATTGTAGATAATCAGTCATTCCTTTATTTTTCTCAATGCTTGCATCTCACGCTCACAGGTAGAGAAGGAGAGACAAACAAATATGATTTAATCTAGCGTTGGATGACTGGTAGAGCTATATATCATCATTTTTTATGAGCGAGTATTGTTTCCGAGTGAATAGATGCGTCAATATTTCACTGTCCACAATGGTCGGTAATAGTTAGGATATGTCAGGGGTCGGCAATCTATGACATGCAGGCCCATGGTGGCACGCACTGCCTTTAATATGCGGACCAATTCAATAAAAAAAAATGTAATATACTTTTTTGATAAAATTATTTTAATATAAAATATAGCCTAACGGTGAATTGGACGAACAATTCGATTTAAAATAATACTGAATTAATTAGTCTCAAAATACACCATTGTTTTTGACAGCAAGAGAGCGCACACAGTTGATGTGGTTTTTCATGCCCCGCCCCCTACTCCCTCCCTCTGATCTGCCCACAAATGCAGCATTACAGTGCTAGTGAAAACATAGCATAGCTAGCTAGCGGTCTTTTTTGCTTTATGTCAAGAACAACTGACGATGGAAGAAGTAATATTGTCTAATATTTACCTCTTTCAGCCATCTTGGACAAATTAATTCGGATTTATTTCGTGAAAGGACTGAGCTGTGTGCACTCTGCTGTGAAAATGTTATGTGTTGAAATTCAAGTGTAAAACGTTATTTTGAAACAAGGCACGAGAAAAACATTAACGATAAGGCTGATAAAGCTGAGTCAATCAAGAGGGCAGCGGCCCAGTATGGGAAGCAAAGCAGCATGTTTACAACCCGATATGCCACCAAGAACCAAGCCACAGAGGGCAGCTATAAAGTCATACAGTGCATTGCTTAACACGGGAAGCCATTCTCCGATGGAGAGTATATAGAGGCTTTCCTCAGCAGTTGGCAGGTCATATTAGATGGGTTACCAAACAAAGACATAATCACCAACAGGATCAAAGAAATAAATGCCTGTTTCTGCACATTACAGACATGGCTGAAAACATAAAGCACCAGCAAACTCTTGCATTGAAAGATGCGTCGGTATTCAGCGTAGCTCTTGACGAGAGTGTGGATGTAAACGACTCTCAACGTCTAGCCAGATATTGTGACAAACAAGGGTCGCACTAAATCAGTAAGATTAGATTAATTTTATTGTTTGCCCATATCATTTTCATACATTTGCACAAATAATTGTAAAGAGTGTGTGTGTGTGTGTGTGTGTGTGTGTGTGTGTGTGTGTGTGTGTGTGTGTGTGTGTGGCGCAGATCTTTGGGCATGCTGAATCTATACGGGGAGACAAGCAGCAGCAGTAAATATATAAATGCTCATTATGAAAATGAACTGGCACTCGGGTCTGTGATTTTTCTTTTTTTCTTTTTTTAAGTGGCACAGGGCGTCCAAAAGCTTGTCACCCCCCGGGCTCTCTCTAATAGGATATAACAACTGGATGGTTGCCAGTTCGATCCTTGGCTCAGGTGTCCCTGAGAAAGACACCTAACTTGACCCCTGCCGATGAGCTGGTTGTTGCCTTGCATGGTCCACTGCCATCGGTGTATGAGAGTGTGTGGGTAAATATTTGAGGATTTAATTGGAAGATGCTGTGGGGGAAAAAAGTGATATATCTATATTTATATCTATTGCCCATGATCCTGCACAAATAGTGCAGGCAGGCACTGTGTCAATGTCAATGTTATGAACTTTACCCAAATGTCTCCACTCCTTATAAAATAGTTCCCAGTGACCCCATCCCGAGGTATATAAAGAAAGCATATCTATCTTCTCTGTACACAGTGGGTCTCAGTAGACTCAGGGGCGCTTGTGCAAGGATTAACCACAGAACAAAAGCATGTTTGGATCTGTCATGTCGCCGTTGAGTCTTTCCTCAGTAACCTCTATTTCGTGTGTGTGTGTGTGTGTGTGTGTGTGTGTGTGTGCGTGCGTGCGTGCGTGCGTGCATGTCTCACTGTGAGTTTATGTGTATATTTGTTCCATTTCCATCCCTGTCACTCATTGCTATTCTCCCATGGAGGAATAAGGACAGCCTAGGCTCGGTCTTAGCCCCTGCTACCCTTACGTCTCATTCCTTACCCTCCATCAACAGACGCACGTCGTGCAGGCCCGGCTCACAGGCGCTTGTAGCACACGGAAATAATTAATCTGCTATCAGAGAGGTCACACCACCATGGGTTAAGAGACCGGAGCTCTGGAGGGGCCACGTGTTAATGTCATTTATGATTTTACAGATTATACATTACGGGGAAATGCGGGGTAGAGGCAGCAAATATAATTACATTGATTTCTCACTGATAGCTACAAATAACGGCATCTCCCAGAATGGATTGCGAGACTAAAAGACACAGACTCGCAGACATTCAGATGCAGACACTTGTAAAGCCCTCCAAAATCAGTGCAAATGCGTGCACATTCACACACGTGCACACTCTCAGATAGAGTTTCCTGCACACACATTTAGGTCTTCCTATCAAATCACTTCCAGATAGTAGATTAAAAAAACAACAACAACATCAAGGCATGCATTCGAGAATGCATGCACATACAAACAGACCGACAAATGGAAGCACACATGGAAAAACACGCACACGCTTGCAAACGCACATCCTTTCCTTCCCTCGTTGCTTCATCTCCTGCCCGGCTCTTAGTTTCTCCCGGAGGGTTCAGTTTAGATGAAATGTCAGTTTTAATGGAAATGGGAATGAAATAACAAAAGGAGCACTTCCTCTCGTATTGCCAGCGCTGCAGTGAAGAGGAGCGAAGGTGCCTCTGTTATGCGCCACGGTAAGGGCAGTAGCGGCTCATATAGCAGGTGGCATTAAATTGCACCCTAGGCAAAGATGAACATTGCTTTTATAGCCGTCGTTTTGGAGTTGGGGCCGAAGTTAGATGCTGTTTTTCCAAGGTGCACCGAATTATGTGGCGATGAAAGGCAGGTTGAACTCACACCCATATTGGAAAGATCAAGAATGGGGAGAACGTCACCCGACAGGTCTGTCAGTCTTCATAGAAGCTGTTAAAACTAAATGGGTCTTTCTCACAAAGACGCGGCCCTTATCCCACAACCTTCAGAACTATGATAAGGAGCAGATCTCCTCTGTATCACCCGTTATCTCCTCACACACACACACAGACACACACACACAACACGCACACACGCTTCCACTCTCCCTTAGAAAGACTACTGTATCGCTCCATCTTCAGAAACACCTTCCTTTCCGAAAGGAGGGTATCTCAGGGGCCTCTCTCTGTCATCATCATCTCACCGCTTCACAGATCCGGACCTGCGCTGTGGAGATTTCTGAACGCTTACATGAGCGCTAATGTTCGGCATTATGCGGCTCAGCCGTAGGGAAAGAGTTTTAATTCCCGGGTGTGTGTGTGTGTGTGTGTGTGTGTGTTGGGTGGTTGTGGGTTTTCAGTCACCCATTCATTGCTCGCTACAACACAGTGTCCTAGAAATCTACCTCTCCCAGGGGTCGCATATATCCTCCTTTCCCTCCGTCCTACCACTTTTTTGTGGGCGTTTTTTTTTTCTCCTACAGCTCGCCGTCTCCCAGAGACCCAAGGTACTTCTGGTGTGTCATTTCAAGGAGTAGCGCCAAGTCAGTATGTGTGATTTTTATGTGTGTATGTTTGTTTGTGCATGTGTGTGTGTGTGTGTGTGTGTGTGTGTGTGTGTGTGTGTGTGTGTGTGTGTGTGTGTGTGTGTGTGTGTGTGTGTGTGTGTGTGTGTGTGTGTGTGTCGGGTTAGTTACATCCCTTCCTCTTCATCTGCCTGCGCTCCATTAACTCTTCTTCCAGTTGTTAGCTTTGTTTGGACTGGTGTCACGTCCCCAATCCTCACACCACCTGGTAATGGACTCATCCCTCCTTCTTCCTTCTCTTTCCACTGCCCTCCCTCCCTCCCCCCCCCCTCCTCAACCCTGGTTTTACTTTACTCTCTCCCGCTTGTTTCTTTTACCCTAACTCTTACTGACCAATTTATCACCCTCCCTGTCCTTTCCTCCACCTCTCTCACTCTCTCAGGGGCCCCCGGGCTCTCCCTCTCCCCCCTTAATTCATTCCTCCTCTCGCCTCCTCTGTTCATCTTTCTGCTCCGCTGGCGCTCTCAGTCACGGCCCTGCACTGCTCCCATCTGACAGGATCTGCTGAGGAGGGTAAGAGTTAGAACCAGGGACAGACCCTTCAATAACGCCCCCCCCCCATCTCATTTGCCCCTACATTCTCAACATTTTCTTCACTTTCCCCATTTTCCTTTGCGCTGCCCGAGAATCTGACCTCATAACAACTCACTCCTCTGTCCAGCAGAGACTTCAAAAAGAAAGAAAAAACATCCTATACTACTGACATCTGCGTGGTCAGTGGTAGCCCACTTTCACAAGGGACATTTCACCAATAGGTTTGTGTGTGTACAATCAGTACTGATGAGTAATGTAATGGATTGAAGCAATTAAGTCCTCACTGTGTACTATATTGACGGACAAATTGGCGTTCTGCTCAGTCTTGTCCACAGCGCCTACGTGTACCAGAATGCATTGCACGTAAGTGTAACAGAGATAAGAATTACATGTTATAAACTTGTTGAAGTTCGGCAAAATATTGTATGTTCTTTATATATTGTTTCTCATGTACTCCCCATATTCAAACCTGGCATCTTTCAGTTAGCGCCTCCTAGTGGTCACGTAGTAACATCTCTGTGCCTTCGTCACACGACGGCGACAGAGTTGGGCTGGAGTTGAGCTGACACTTTGACCACAACGTCTATATGTTCATTTTGATTTTGCCAGAATTGAGTTGTGCCAAAAAATGAAGGGGCCTGCCGCAGCTACCCTGAATTCAGAGGACTGGTATGGTTTCTACACGGTATAGACAGGGGTTACATAAGCCTCCATATCGCCGTCCATACCTCTGCGCTAGTGTTGTGGGACGTCATTTCCACCATTGAGCAGCGAGTTTAGTGTAGTTTACAGTATTAGAAACACGCTAGGCTGTTAGTTTTTCTGGCTGCCAAATGACGTCACGATACGTCGCTCGGCGGCCGGGGGAAAAAAACTCGGTTTCACGTGCCGCCCCAGAGATGCAGAAACGATAGGGAAAAACTGCAGGTGTTTTTCATGTGTTGTCCCTGTTGCAGATAGACGGCGATAAGGTTGAAAATCGGCAAATGTCCCTTTAAAGGAAATGAGAATAAATTCTCATTTTTGTAACCTCTTTTATCTGAATTTAATTTGCATCTATTTAACACTATGTTCTAAACATTCATAAAAACATTTGTATTTTTCTGTTTATATTGTTTTTTTTCTTCCCTGACAAATAGGATAATTTTTTAGTTACGTCACAGCGCACTAGCAACAGAGTGTCCGCTGAAAAAAATATCCGCTGAATTTGGAGCGAGATTGAGAGAAGACGAGCGATCTTCTACCGCCAAAACTGCAACTAGCCAATAGCGTATAGACATTGTTCTAAAAATGTCCGGCCATGATTGGCTGTCAGACAAATCAATCTCCCTCCCTTCGCAAAATCCCACCCGCACTGCAAACACGGTATATCTGACCAAATATCTTAAAATCGTACTGTAATATTTTATCATGTTGTTTCAAGAATCTTTCACTCATCAAGAACTGACGGTGTAAGATCATCTATCATGATTTAAGAATATTCGTCTTGAGTTATCTAATTTGGCTATTACATCTTAAAAGGTTTAGCAGTTTACAAACGAAGAAAGAAATAAAGAAAGCTTTTTTGTGTGAAACTGCTTATAGTGATTTTGTTTAAAGCTAGAATGCGGGACTTTTACATAGGATGTCTATGACATTCAAGCCTTCTGGGTTCACACAATGATAAAGCGTAACGCCGCCAGGTAAACCACGCTGTATTTTGCAGTATCTTGTGTCTGGGGCGACATTCCCACGCTGCATTCCCGCGCTAGCGCACAGGAAGTGATGCGTAGTGATGCGTTTTGTCAACCAGCAATGATTGCTTCGCCAGAACTGAACTTCCGTGTGACGAAAGCGATTGCGTGCCTCTGACTGACTTGCTTTCGGGGCTTTCTGCCAGAAAGCTTCCGGGCTTGGAGGCTATGGCAGGAAAACCTAAGAAGCAGCCAAGAAAAGTTTCTGACGCTCCAGAAGAAAAAAACGAAAAACAAATTCGGTTTCCAGAGGAAGGATTAAAGTAAATAGCAGAAAGCGATCGACGAAGAGGACAAACGCGGATAACCATTGGTGTAGCTTTTCCTCGTTGGGAGAGCGCTGAAAGGAGAGAGGTAATTACTCTTACTGCCAGAAGGGGGAGAAAAAAAACTTCTGCTCTGCAGGTTTAATGAGTTCAAGATAAAACTTAAGTTACGCTTCAGACTAGATAGAAAATCTTAAAATCAACACGATTCAACTAGTTTCAGCATTTCTGGTCTTGAAGTGAATCAAGGAATGTTCCCTAGTTAAAATGGCTTCATGCACTGGCAGACTACTTTGCTTGTTTTGGAGATTTTGTTACTTGAATATGCTAAGTTTTGTCTCAGTTGTATGGTAAATAAATTGTCTATGGACTGCATTTATGTAGCGCTTTTCTAGTCTACCGACCACTCAAGACGCTTTACAGTGTATGCCTCACATTCACCTATTCACAGACACATTCATACACTGATGGCGGCCAGGCTGCCATGCAAGGCGCCAACCTGCTCATCAGGAGCAGTTAAGGGTTAAGTGTCTTGCTCAAGGACATTTCGACACGCTCCCCACAGGAGCCGAGGATCGAACCAGCGACCTTTCAATTACTAGATGACCCGCTCTACCTCCTGAGCCATGCTGCCCCAGTGGCACTTTTGCACTGCAATTCATTCAAATACATGTCAAATCCTGGAGGTCTGCCATGCTCTAAATGTTGTTTCACGAGACCTTTAGGAACCGCCCAGCAGATGAAGATCTAATAAACATGGTAAATGCTTTTTGGGGTTTTTTTTCTTTTCCCCCGTCTCACTCTTAGGTAGTGTTTCAGTCTCCCTTCCTTCCCTCCTCTCTGTGCCCTCTCCCCTCTTTTTTTCACTCTCATCTCCCTTCTCTCTATCTTTATACCTGAGAATAAGCAATAAGCAACAATCCCCCAGCCAGTCAGCCTGTCCCATTGCTCTGTGTTGAGTGCCAGGACAGACACTGCCCAAGGTGACTGTATGTAGAGCACTTCTCAGGAGATGGGGAACACCTGCTCAGACAGAAACACACACACACACACACACACACACACACACACACACACACACACACACACACACGCGCGCGCAAATACCACTCTTTTTTTTTTTTTCAAAGAGTGTTTGTGGACAACGACACACCTTTCCGCCTTGACTTAGGATACTGATGGTTGGGACCAGAATAGTCTACTACGGGATGATATGTCATCGTGGACAAGGCCATTGGGTTGCTTTTAGTGATTTATATAAGGAGATAGGTTCAGACATGATTAACCCTGTCCTCTTTCCAGCTCACCATATTTTCAGCCTCTCTATCTCCATCGCCTGAAAAGGTCAATATGGACTATGATAACCAGTTTATGCCTTATTGATCTGCTATTGAGCCTGACTGTTTCCAGACGGTGCCCAGCAGGTAGCCTGGAGGCCTAATCAATTTATCGCAGATTTAATCAACAAGGACCTCTGCAATAAAGACAGACAGGATGTCCCTAGGTAATCCAATAGTGTGTGTGTGTGTGTGTGTGTGTGTGTGTGTGTGTGTGTGTGTGTGTGTGTGTGTGTGTGTGTGTGTGTGTGTGTGTGTGTGTGTGTGTGTGTGTGAAAAACAAAGTGAGAGGCACACTTGCACCAATTTTTTCCATCCACCGAACACCCAGAAGTTAACCATAAAGACACCATAGAAAGCCTCTCTCCACGGTTCCCTCCCACAGTATCTCATCTCATTTCTCTTCTTCCCGTGCTTTCTCTCCACCTGATTGACCTTCAGCATTTTGTTGTGTAGGTGAGAATGAGTTATAGTTGTCACAGAGATGCCCATGATAGATGGAGGTGAACTGTGTTCTCTCCACCCTGACCTGCAACGGCAGAGTGTAGAGGACACACAGACTACCATCCATCCTCCTGGTACACCTGAAAATCCCCAAACTGTCTCTAGACAGCCCATATCACGTGCTGCCCCCCCCCTGCCCCACAGTTCTAACAAATGCAGCGATTTTCAAGTAATGTGCCATGCCACTTAATTTGGGGTTTGCTCAAATTTGTGCAAAATCTAATTTCTACAAAAGTGATAAATACCTGAATAAATAAAAGTACTAATTTTCACAAAACAAGCTCATGGTTACAATTCTTCAGCTACAAAGTGAACACATATTGAAAATGGGAAATTGGGTGAAATATAGGGCTGGCAATATTGACAAAATCAAATACCACAATATATTTGACTGAATACCTTGACATCGATTATGTGGTGATATTTTGTGGGTGACTATTTTTTGCTTCCATCATTTTTTTTTACATACAAGAAAATGTTGATAAACGGTCGTTAATAATGTGGATATGACGAGCAAACATTCGTTGATCATTTCACTCAGCTAAAACAATAGAATAAGTTCAGAAAATTGAAACACGTGACTGTAGTGCAGCCTTTCAGACCAAGGAATGACAACATTTAAGTTACCATATTATGCAAACCACATTCAGGAATCAGGAACACTTTGTCATTTCATTTCATGTACTCGCGTACATGAAACTAAACGATATATCGTTTCCCCCAGCCCACAGCAGTGCAACACAAAGACAAAAACATCCAAAAATTACAAGGACACATGTAGCAAACTACAAAAAAACACTGTCCAAGAGAAGGAACGCAGGATGACTGTCGGAACTGCCGGTCTGCATGGGCTAGCAGTTAGCTTAGCCTGCCCTGCTTCTGCGTCCTGTCAGACCGCCCTCAGTGGTCTTTTATGGTGGTCATTACAGGTCTCATTACAATTTTAGCAATATATTAACATATTGCCCAGCTCTGTGATGCCTTTTGTGTTTACAGGCTCGCATCTTGGGGCTACGCCGTAGGAAATGCTCCAAAATCCACATAGTCAAGCTTTACTTAACCCCTCCTCTCCCTCTTCACACTGTCCCATGTAACCACAGAATCTGCTGGCTTATTCCCCCCATTCAGCTCCGGCTCCCCTAATAATCAATACAGTGTCCGTTATGTCAACATATTCAAGTTGTAGTGTCAGGGCATTTCATCCCATCCCAGTTGAAAGGGGCCACTTCAAGCATTTATCGGTCTTCCACTTCACTTCCACACCTGCCCCTTTATCAGCCACAAGATAGCAGGCGTAAAGTGCCTTTGGGAAAGCCTCAAGTTCCACTTCCTTATCCTGTGCACCCAGGTGTGGCCCTTTCCTGTATCCGCCATCGGTAGGAAATTACACGCACCTTAAGTCCATTAGCACTTCAAAAGGAACCAGAAGAAGGGAAGTGCAGCGGAGTCTCCCCAACAGCATGCTGTTGTGCCATACACCTTATTGTGCTTTCATGACATTATTATTGTTGTTAATGGCACATTAATTAGGCCAACAACATGCGAGCACCAAGCGGGTCATCCGTTGATCTGCAGGCTGGAGTGAAGAGCAGGTGCCTCATGTTACCGTCAGTATGTCTACAGGATCCCATTCGAGCTGTAAATCCATAGCAATACACTGGTGTGTGACGGAAGTCTCTCTCTCTTTTTTTTTCTTATTCTTTTTACTTCGACTTACAGCTCCCCTTGCAACAGCTAAAGATTATAACTTACTGTATGACAACGCATATTGCATCTCTTGACTCGCGAGCAGGCACCATCTTTCTGTCTTTGGCATTTTGATGACTGTCTCTCACATTTCCAAGACTGATGATAAAGCTCCACCCTGTAGCAAGATGTTTTAGCACCGCCTGGCTGACACATATTCTGTAATTCAGCACGAGAGGATTTATTTATCTATTTATTTATTTATTTATTTATTTATTATTGAGTGTTTGTGTGTGTGTGTGTATATATGTATATATATATATATATATATATATATATATATATATATATATCTCCAGCGGCCAGGTCCACAGAGGTCTCATCCTCTCATCCTTATCCCTCTGCTCGAGTTGTTTATATTTAAAGGAATGGATGGAATGAAGAAAAGAGGAGAGAAGGGGGGAGAGAGAGGGGGAGGCTCAGTGGGAGAAAGTTATCACCACCGTCACCGGGCTTGATCTGCGTGTCATCACGGCGGCTACGTAAGTTTAGAATGCATCACTGCAGAGCAAATGTTCTGTCGCAGTCACTATGGAAACAAAATCAGGAAGTGCCGACAGTGCTGCCTCAAAGTGGGCACGGCGATGGAGAGCAGGCAGATGAAACTGACATTTCTAAGAGAGCAAGAGAGATAGAAAAAGGGGACTGGAGGGGGATGCGCTTGGTTGGGCAAACAACACAATGACTCACTAGAATGGTGCGATTTTAACTGGTGGCTGAAATAAGTGTGTTTGTGTGTTTGTATGTGTGTGTGTATGTGTGTGTGTACATATGGGTATTTTCTTTTGTGTGTGTGTGTGTGTGTGTGCCTGCATGTGGATGTGTGTATTTCCATGTGTGGGTGCCTGGGGTGTAGTAAAACATGAAGTTCCTGGACATATCTGGCTCTCATCTCTGTCTTTGCGTCCTAGCTGAACGGACCTACCCCTGCAAGAGCTCTAATGCAACACACGTGCTCAACCTGCCAAATGTTTTCACTGAGAAACTTGGCCCGGTCCTGGCATAATGATCCATCCTGACAAAGGTGACATACTTGGCTTGTCATCATCAGGCTGTAAAAATAGAATTATGACCCTGGAAATGTTGGAGGATATCAGGACCAGACCAAACATATGGCTTTGGTTCCAGTAATAGGTGTAAAATAAACCTCTTCAACCCCCCCAAACCTTTCAAGTCCCAATCAACCACAGGACTAAGACAGATGATGGTGCTGGGGGTGGGGGGGATGAGACCTTCTTTTTTTTTTAAGTTCCTGCTTCCCGTGCCAGCCTAAACAAACCAGTCTCTCTCCTCCAGCAGCCACAACTGCACTATTTCTTTTGATTGTTCAACATCCATGAAGGAGAGAGATGGTAATGAGGCTTCTGGTCTTGGCTTCCTCCACTATCAGCCAACAGACTGGAGTGTGCTGCTCGGTAATTGTGCTATTTTTTCAAAGGCCAGGGTAATGACAGAAAAATGCCTCGGCACATGCATCAGCCACTCTCATTCTGGATGGTCTGCTTTTTTTTAATGTTAACTCCAGACAAGGTTAATTCATGTGAAGTGAATAAGTTGATTGAATTCTTTGTGAGGAAATGATGGAAGACATATAGAGGACATCATATGGGAGCCATAATGTCACTTAGGGCCAATCAGGCAAATCCTTTTTCACCATAATTCAATCAGTTCTTTGCTTATGTGTTTGGTCCTCTCACAAGATGGATGTGCATGTGGTTGTATGTGCCATTACAAAATCAAATTACGAAACGACCTGCAATCATTTCTCATCAACTTGTAGACTTTAGTAAAGAACTCTTCAGTAAGATAAAGTAGTTTAATAAAAGCAGAATCTGTAACATGAGGAATAGACAACCTCTATACATTTCCACTTCACCGTTTGTTTTTTTGTGTGGGTTGGGACTGAGATGGGGAGAAGGGAGGGTTTATGATATGAGGGATAAAGTTTGTCACGTCGGAGTCATGAAAGTGCACACTTTTTTTCTTTTTCTTTTTTTTTGGACCCACCACAAATCAATGAAAAGCGATTCGGAAAAAGGAAATAATGTGCAATGAGTCACTGTTTTCACCCCATTACACACGTAACATTGCGTATTGATCTGTTCTTATAGTTGGCAAAACAACAGCAAGCCAACATTAAAGTGAATATACAAAATTTAAGGGGAAGTCTGACCCAATCCCTCGGTCCCCAACTGACCGTGAGAGGGACCTGTGCTGGTCGGTTCACCACAAGTGCTTGAGTTGTACAAGCAACCAGTTCCCTAATTTCCTGTATCTCAAGGTGAAACACTGGCTTGTTGGACTACATCACCTCTGTCCGTTGATTTTTCATTGATTTGCGTTGTGCCAAAGTTTAGGACAAGTGAACTCATGATCACTCACCGTTAAATGAATAAAGGCCGTGCTGGAGAGCTCTAAAATTGGAATGAGGATTTAGCAGTGATGCCAGCCTTGAAGCATTGTAACTGTGCAAGTAGGGGACATTTTGAAATGTCCAGCAAGTGTGTTAATGCAGGTATCTGTAGGCAGGGAATTGAGGATTGGAGCCACACCAAGGTACCACAGCCTTAAAGCAGCAGTAGGCAACGTTTTTGCTTTAACTTATCATCATGAAGTAAATGTTGATTGCACAGTGTAATGGCTATAGAATAATGGTTGAATATTGGTTTCCTATAAACTTCACTTTCACTATGCAATTCACGATCTCGTGGAAAAATGAGGACTTGATTTATGGCACAAAGGAAGTGCATCAACCATTGCAATCAAAGTAGGAAGAGGATAGCGCTTTTGTTTTCCCTGGTAGCTATCGATAGCTATCCCCAGTATTGGAAATGGTGGATAGTGGAACAACCCGAGTGACAGTGGAAACTCCACCCGGCCAGAGAAAAATAACCCTGTTGAGGGAGGAGGCAAAGAAGGCAAAGAGAGAAAGTGATAGAAACAGAGGTGAAACAAGAGTGAACCTCGGCGTTCACTCGATGGATTGAGCTCTGGTGTTGTATCGAACTCTGTTTCCCCAACGAGATCTGTTTCCCCCTACCCAGATGAAAGCATTCACATGGAAACAGGTTAGCTATCTGTTACGATTAGGTTAAGGTGAGAGTTAGGTTAAGCTTAGGGTTAGGTTGAAGTTAGGTTAAGGTTAATCAAGCATCCTGGTGCTGTATCGAACTCTGGCTAGGGGGAATCAGATCTTGACGGGGAAACAAGAGTTTGATACAACACCCGAGACTTGAGAGGGTTCCAAATGGGGTCAGCCATATGTTCCCTCAGCCCTGTGGGTTAGCATTGGGTTACGTTTAGGGTTAGGTAGGGGTTGAGGTTAAGCCAGGTTAAGGTAGGTTAGGTTAAGTTTGGGTAAGTTCAATGAAATAGAGCTGAGGGAACATAGACATGCTCCCCTTCAAACCGACTTTCAGTTGGGATTCTTTCTACTGGATCATTAAGTAACACAACCTGCAAACTCCTTAATATTACTGGATGTTTTACTCCGCCTTTATCATAGCACTGAGATCAGGGTTTCTAGTTCAAATTAGGATTCTTGCGGTTGTTTCTTGCTTTGGACAGTCGCCAGGCTGCTGATATGCTGAAAGCGATCCGGTCTTTTTTGCAACAGCGACGCAAACAATAAAAACACTTGGAAAATCTAGGGGTGAGTTGAAAAGTTGGCTACAGACATCTGTCAGAAGAGCTCGTCCACTGTGATAGCTACGTAGTTTGCTGAGGACTGCGAGGGCGAGTCGAGTCACGAAGGATTCAGTTGTCAAACAACCACACAAAAACTCAGCCAAACCAACTACTGTGTTTTTCAATACAGAAATCTCTTGTCGTAAAGTATGGGTTTCTAACTGAATTTCAACAAGCACCACTCAGTGACCCCCAGCAAATTCTAAAATCATCATATTATGCTTCAAGAAAGTCAAAACATTATTATCTCAGCTTCTCTGATATATTCTCTGCACCATTGCACCTTATCACCTCTTATTTCACCTGTATAAGTCAATCTTTTGAGTATATATCTGAAGATTGTTGTGTTGTAGTGTTGTTATTCTATGTTAAGTACACTGAGAGAGCCATGAAAAACAGAGTCAAATTCTGTGTATGTGCAAACCTACACGGCCACTAAACATGATTCTGATTCTGATAACAGTTGTGTGTGATATTGTCATTGCTAAATGTAAAAAAAAAATTACCGAAACCCGAGCTCTTAGTAGTATTGAGTCAAGCAGTACATTTCTCTTTTGTTTGTCGTACTTAACGTCTATGACTTCCACTTAGCTTAATTGAATATAAAACTGTATTCACCCCAACCCTTTTTTTCCTTTAGCTATCTCTCACATTGTTTCATTAGTGTTGCTTGATACATGCCAAAAGGTAGTGTAAGAGATGCTTCACCTTCCATGCGCTTGACTATTTACTGTGGTCACAATAGCTTCTGTTAGGTCCTCAAGATTATGAATCAGCCCGGTGCTGTTTCTTGTGAGCACACTTGCGTTTGCCTCAATAAACCTGGATGTCAAGAGCCCTCCATCGACCGAGAGATTCTTAACTCCCATTTTACTCATGCTGCAGTGGGTTTCAGGATATATTTAGCCTCTTTTGAACAGCATCGTCCACTCCAACAAGGTACTGGGCTTTGTCCCAAAATTTGGAGGAATTGCTTCCTCCATTTAAAACCGTTGCAAGGAGCTCTCTGTGGCACCCGAGTGTTCCTCTCAGTCTGTGCACAGCTACAGGCCTCCTTCTATACTAATGGCAATGCTTCTCTTTTACTCAATAAAGAGAGGCATCAGCATCTTTCAGCTGGCCTGTTGGGCTCATTTAAAGGGCCTAGGGCAGAGGATGCCTCATTTTTCCACAGGCTATGCTCCCCGCCTGCTTTCCTGCTGATTATTCTCTTACAGGCTTCTCACAGAAATCCAACATACTGTATTTTGCTTCAGCAGACGGTCGCCTGTGGAGCCATTCTCTCTGGCTGCAAACCATGCTTCTTGTGTCTTTAGGCGATTATGTGGCGGGGGTGTTTGAAAATGTGACTGCAGGGGTTGTGGATACACAGAGGCGGAAATTAATGGCAGCTGTGGAAGAAGGCAGATGAGATTAGTTAAATCTGCAAAATAATACATCTTTCCTGTCCCCAGCAGTCAACCTTTGTCTAACGTGCAACACCTAGAAGGAGGTAGCTCACCCTCGAACATGTAGAAAGCAAGGTGGGTGTGTTTTGACTTGTTCTGAGGTAGATTGAAAGGATAACGCTGGTGTAATTCTATGCTTCTTTTTTTTTTTTTTGAGGGTTGTCAATGTTAACACGTTAAAGCATGTGATTAATTTGTAAACCTTAATGCTTTAACATGTTTATAATGGTAATGCAAATTAATCAAGTTTCTCATTCTGGGGGGCGCCCGAGTAGCATAGCGGTCTATTCCGTTGCCTACCAAAACAGGGATCCCCGTGTCACCTCCGGCTTGGTTGGGCGTCCCTACAGACACAATTGGCCGTGTCTGCGGGTGGGAAGCTGAACGTGGGTGTGTGTCCTGGTTGCTGCACTAGCGCCTCCTCTGGTCGGTCGGGGCGCCTGTTTGGGGAACTGGGGGGTAGCGTAATCCTCCCACGCTCTACATCTCCCTGGTGAAACTCCTCACTGTCAGGTGAAAAGAAGCAGCTGGCAACTCCACATCTATCAGAGGAGGTGTGTGGCAGTCTGCAGCCCTCCCCGGATCGCCAGAGGGGGGATGGAGCAGTGACTGGGACAGCTCAGAAGAGTAGTGTAATTGCTGCATACAACTGGGGAGGAAAAAGGGGGGGGTTCCAAAAAAAGTTTCTCATTTTGTCCCCCAAACTTGTCTGTTCCCACAAGCGGCACACAGTCAGTCTAACAGTGAACAATACATAAGGGATGAGACCTGCATCGGTGTGCCAGGTGGTAAATTTCCGAATAAGAAGCGTCCTTATGGAACTTGGGATAAAATAAATCTTGTATGTACATAATTACAGCGTCGAAATGTCTTTCCATTGGAGCACAAGTGTAAAGTACCACCTGGGGGCCAAGCATGGCAATGATACGAGAACAAGTAGTATTTGTCAAAATACATTTTACTGACTGCAGCCAAAACAGAAGTACATCAGCTAAACTGACAAACATGGATTGCCACCATCATTTCCGTGAGATTTCCCTTCTCTGTAGCCCGTCTGTTTACACTCTGAAGTCAACGACTTTATTCAGTTAAGTCTATCAGATTGATTGATTCCCCTAATATTTTATGTTTCTTTATTGTCACATCACCACAAAAAATATTTGGTCTTTTAACAAAAGAGCGGCAATAAATGTGAAAATAATTTAGACTTGTTATTAATCATGATTAATCGAGGACTATCGTAGTTAGCTTGATTGATTTTTTTTTTTTTATCGAACGACAGCTCTAGTTTTTCTCATTGTCGACAAACGCTGTGAATGGAGTAAATTCCCCATGCATCCCCCATGCTTACACGTATTTCTCCATCCAGCCTGCTCCTTACTTGGTTGCCGTCCAAGGAGCCGTAGGATCCCGTTGTTTTCAGAAACCATTAAGTACAGCTTACAGACCCACAGCTTCTGATTTAAACAGCATAATCCATTTTTTTTTTGTGAAAAACCTGTTTTCCCACTTTTGCCAAAGGTGAGCAAACTGTTCCTTTTATCGGGGATTATTTTCTTTTCTTTTTTTTTTTTTGGATGCCAAGCATTTGTATTTACTCCCCAAGCAGCAAGCAGACGGCGGCCAGCTACTGACAACATAGCAGTCACTTCGCCTTGAAAATTAGGATACTGAAGTGTGTGTTATCCCCCAAGTACACACAGGGATTTCTTCAAGCTCAAGTCTGCCAGAAACCAAACTAATCTCCATAGATCACAAAAGAAATCTTAAGTTAAATTCGTTTTAGGAGAAACTGGAAAAATGCACAATGGGCCTCATTCATCAAGCGTTGGTATGTGCAAATTTGTTCTTACACACCCATGGAAACTTTTTAGCCCTCAATGTTGTCTTGACAGGTAGAAGCAAAGCCTGGTGGGTTATTTGTAATTCCTTCCCTCTTACATCTATTGTCTACCTCTTGCAACGAGCATCACCCAGGCCTGCAAAGACATCAGTGTTAGCCAACGGGTGTCTAAATTCAGGGGTTACCCGGGTCCTACGCTGACCTCTGAGACACACTTCAGGGCTAAACAAACCCCATGGGTGTGAAAGAACAAATTTGGACGTACCAACAATTGATGTACGCAATGACGCATGGTGACCAACAGTAACCCTAATGCATAAAGCAACAATGCGACGCTGTGACCTGTAATGAATGTTTTTTTTTTACATACCATAGGATCCTATGGCTTCCTGGTTGGGACCTGAATGTGGGATTGGTTAGGTAGAAAGGACCTTGAGTATGGGGAATGCATGGGGGAATTCAATTTTCGCATAGCATTTGTCGACAATAACCACATTTCCATAAAAGTTTGCACACTTGCTTGAGGTGCATAAACCTTTTATTCATTATAAAGCAATGTGAAAACTTCCAATGAAAACACACTTTCTTCATCTTAACTGGTCTTTCTTGGGTGTCGAGGTATGATGTAGCACACTTGGGCATATGTTTAGGATTTCATTCGTTTAAACAGATCTTAATTTGCGTGGTTTTATTTTGCAACACTTAATTATTCAGTTGAAATTTGCTCGAAAGTTAGATGGAAACACAACTATAGAGAGAAAGATTAAATTACACCAGTGTTACCGTTTAAGTGCTTTTCTCTCTGTATGTTACCTCCTAAATACTGATCCTTTTACTGTGTAACTTTGAATGATAGCACATTATTGTGCATTTAGCGACCTGGAATGTAAGTTGTGCTTTGGAAGAGAGAGACAAGAGGATCGGGGGCATTGTAATAAACAATATTTCTCCTTGCCCTCTGTGTGAGCTAAACAGTGTGATGGATTAGGTGTAAGGAGCGTCCGCTGGTTTAATGGCAGGTCCATGGCAGCCTGAGGAGATGATTTTAATCATATTTGCCTCCTCATTACCCTCCCGTCTGCTGCCTCTGTGCTGTGCTGGGATATCAATGGAGGCCAACTGGCCCCTCCCCATGCAAGAACAACACACCAACAAACACCTTTACAATAAACATCTCCTTGTGATGTGGGTCAGATAGCTTGCCCATGTTTACACATTCACGGTGACGAGTAAAAGCCTGTCGAGCGGCAGCTCCAGTATTCATATTTAATTCCCTCCATTCATTTCTGCAGAACTGCCGTGTAATTAGATCAATTACAACTTTTGACTATATCTTGTCTCACTACATCTTTTTTTTTGTGGAATTTTTGCCCCTTTTTCTGCCCAATTGTATCAGGCCAATTACCCCACTCTTCTGGTCACTGCTCCACCCCCTCTGCCGATCCGGGGAGGGCTGCAGACTACCACACGCCTCCTCCAATATGTGTGGAGTCGCCAGCTGCTTCTTTTCACCTGACAGTGAGGAGTTTCACCAGGGGGATGTAGCACATGGGACCATCATGCTATTCCCCCTCCCCCCTGTTCCCCCTCCCCCCTGAACAGGCACCCCAACCAACCAGAGGAGGCACTAGTGCAGCGACCAGGACACATACCCACATCCGGCTTCCCACCCACAGATACGGCCAATTGTGTCTGTAGGGATGCCCAACCAAGCCGGAGGTAATACGGGGATTCGAACCGGCAATCCCTGTGTTGGTAGGCAACGGACTAGACCGCTATGCAACTCAGACACCCGTCTCACTACATCTTAAGATGTTATCGTAGTCATGTGAAAGTGCACTATCGCTGCCATAGGGGAGCACCGTAGCCATGCCGTAGTTCACATGAAGCAAGCGCTTGGCCTTTTCAAAGTTCTTACAAAGGAGGGTAGAAACGAAATATTTGTGATGGAACTGCAGATCTGAGCAGCACCAAAGCTGTTGTGATACTGCGATGGAGAAAATAACCCGTGATAGCGCAAAAGAAAACTGCAAGATTTGCGATATAGCGAAGGCTGTGGAGCCGCATCCAGCAGCCGTGGTTTTCACATAGACCGAGCGATGACCTTGGCAGCCATGTGCTGGGTAAAGACAGCTGGCTGTTATCTCCAAAGAGACCTGCTGGGAGTGTGCTTTGTGTGACAGTGATGCCTATCATTCATTTAGCCCTGACTCCAGCCTTCCTATCAAACACCTCAACAAACATGGGGTACACAGTTACTCTCACCTTGGGGGATCGGAGAGGAAAAGTAGCTTTCCATAATCAACACTTTCTTGATCAAAATGTTCAATTAAAGTAAGAGTTCAAAGAGGATGCTGAATGAAATAGGAGTGAAATTATCTTAAAGTGGTTGTCCTTAATTTCTCCAGTTTTTGGTGGTTTTGGCATCATCTGGTGGTCAATATAATTTTGTGTTCCATAACCCAAATCACCAAGTCCCGTTCAAAGTGAATGTGGTCCTCAATGCACAGAAAGCATTAATATCCAGGTCACAATATTTGATCTTTGCAGATTTTGGTGTAACACCAGTTATATAATTCAGTGGTAGCATATGTTATGGGGAAAGAAGACTGATCAGCAGTGTCATCCAAGATGGTAACGTTGAGCAACATATCAAGCCATATGAAACATTCAATGAAATCTAAAATCATTAATTAGAATAGAAATTATACAAATAATTAATTACAATACAAAGCTAAGCCTTATATCTAGCTTTGTATTTTATCACCGGCAGCTTATTTTTCTGCATTTGACATGGAAGTCTTGATGCATGCTTAATAATCCAGGTAAGGAAATCCCAGAAAGTTGAATTGGTTCATCTGGACACAAGATTTATTGGGAGAAATGTTTCATCACTCATCTAAGTGACTGTCAGTCTCAATTGAGGACGGCACAACACAGAAGAGCTGACACGTCAGGCCAGGACTCCACAGTCTACACCCATCTACAGGCCAGTGGCCACTCTTTCAAGGATGAGGATGTGCACATCCATGATAAGGAGGAACGCTGGTTTGAACGGGGAGTCAAAGAGGCCGTCAATGTGAAGTGGGAACGACCATCCCTGAACCGGGGGGGGGGGGTTAAGAGTACATCTGTTGCCATCTTAAAATACTATGATTGCAACTATTCCCCAGTCCTCTGTGAATAGTACACAAGGCCATTGTAACTCTAGTTAATGGCCACGCCCATATTTGCGAATGAAACCGATCGTTGGTTTCGGTCGTTATGCCACTGTATTGTTTATAAGGGTGGGGATACCTGCAGTCTGTTGAGACTGAAGAGGTCACTTAGATGCGAGATGAAACCTTTCTTAATAAACGTTAATAAACTTTCTGTGATTTGACTTGGAAGTTCCTTCTCCTTCTCTTTCTCCTTTTCCTTTTGTGGCACACTCAATCCTTGGTGGGGATGGCTGACTACGCCAGCACCAATGAAAAATAGCATATGAAATGCTAAAATAACATATAGAAGATGGGTTACAAAAGACTGTTACGTTGAATGGCTTTCGCTGCACAGGTTTCAGTGGGGAAAGAGATCAACTAAGGGAACAAACGAGGGAAGTTGTGCAGAGGAGTTAACAGTCAGTTTGATACTTAAGAGAGAATTTAAACTTCAAAACAGCGTTAGTTTATTCTCTTTGAAGTTCCTGTATTGTTTTTCATGGAATATCTTATTTTTCTTCTCTTTTGTCTATTTTAACCCTCTATGGGACTTGGTTATTTATAGATGACGCTAAGGAAAACTGCGAGAAAAAAACCCCCAACACAAGCCCTTAACCACTGACATAATCCCAAAACTGTGTCACATGACATCCCCTCTAGCCAATAAAATCAAAGGTTACTTACAGCATTTGTGTTACAAGGAAGTGAAAGAGATAAGGGCACATGTTGAGTCACATGCACAAATAGCATGATGATAAATCCATTTTAAACAATAAAATATGTAAAAATAATTTACCAAAGAAATATTACTGGATAGCCCAAACTGTTTTCTAACACTTTTCGTCATTTCATATGAAGATTTCTAAAAGCTATAAAAACTCCACGTCATGTTTAACTGACAAAGTCCTATTAAGGGATATAAATTTCCATAATGACTCTGTTTATTCTTCTATTGTTGTGACGTAGAGGATCAGACAATTTACACATATTTCATTAAGAAATCCATTCGTTCATTTTATTGCAGTATCTTTCTGACAAAACAACAACGATAAAAATAGAAGTCTGTGAATTATTAATTTTGTGTATATATAATGGTAATTCGGGTAATGAAGCATGGGCTGACGCTCCTCGCTGGATGTGTCGGAAATATCCCCGGCTAATATGCATCCATCTGTCACTCATAAAACCCAACCAGGCAGGGCGTTGTTGGCGTGAAGCACAGGTGCACATCACATTCCCCTGCACTTGCAAAGCCGTCCTTCCTGGTGTTCTCTGCTCAGAAGGCACAGGCCGTGTCAAACGGGGGCGGCTAAGCCATGAAGAATCTCTCCCAAAGCATCAAAAAGGGGAGAGAGAGTGTCACTTTAACATCCCAGAGATCAGGAAGGACGACGTTGCCCACCGGCCTTACTATACTGAGAAGCAAGGCCGGTGTAAAAATGACATCTACGCTGGCCAAAAAGGAGTGAAGTGCAGGAAATGGGATGTGCACCTGTGCTTCACACCAACAAAGAGCTGCCTGGTTGAGTTTCATGAGTGACAGATGGATGCATATCAGCAGGGGACATTTCTGACACATCCAGCGAGGAGAGTCAGCCCATGCTTCATTACATGAGTTATCATTGTGTGTGTGTGTGTGTGTGTGTGTGTGTGTGTGTATGTATATATATATGTGTGTGTGTGTATGTATATATATGTACACGAAATTAATAATTCTTTTTTTTTTCCTGGATTTTTTTCCCCCTCTTTTTCTCCCCAATTGTATCTGGCCAATTACCCCGCTCTTCCAAGCCTTCCTGGTCACTGCTCCACCCCCTCTGCCGAGCTACAGACGACCACATGCCTCCTCCAATACATGTGGAGTCATCGGCTGCTTCTTTTCACCTGACAGTGAGGAGTTTCGCCAGGGGGACATAGCCCATGGGAGGATCACGCTATACCCCCAAGCCCCCCCCCCCAAACAGGCGTCCCAACTGACCAGAGGAGGCACTAGTGCAGCGACCAGGACACACACCCACATCCGGCTTCCCACCTGCAGACATGGCCAATTGTGTCTGTAGGGACGCCCGACCAAGCCAGAGGTGACACAGGGATTCGAACCAGGATCCCCGTGTTGGTAGGCAACAGAATAGACCGCCACGCTACCCATACGCCCCCGAAATTATAATTCAAAGACTTCTAGCTTATGATCTTTGTTTTGTCAGGCAGATCCTGAAATAGAATTATTGAATTGATTTCTTACACGAGCACGTTTGGCCCAGTGGTTATCGCTGTTGCCTCGCAGCAAGAAGGTCCTGGGTTTGAACCCCAGGCCGTCCCGGGTCCTTTCTGTGTGGAGTTTGCATGTTCTCCCCGTGTCTGCGTGGGTTTCCTCCGGGTGCTCCGGTTTCCTCCCACCATCAAAAATACATGCATGTTTTTTTTCTCTCTTTTTTTTTCTCTTTTATTTTATAAAAAAAAGAAAATTCAAAATACCACATACATATTTTAAATCAACAGGGAAATAAAATATTTCACAAGCCCCTCGAACTCTACAAAATCAAAGAGGATAGGAATTAAAGATTAAAACACAGGTAGACAAGACAGAAAATAGTGAGGTAATCTTTAGGCTCTGGCGCGGCTTCCAGCCTACAGACCCCCCACCGAATCAAAGACATCAAACAGAAAATACACATATACCACACACACCACACTATTTAGCCAAAACACAACACCCTCCCTGCTTCCCCAATCACAACAAAAACGCTCCCGTCCACAAATCCACTAATAAACTCTTCTTCACTAACAGAACTACACAACATATTAACATCTCTTTCCATTACACTTTTAAAAATATTCCACGCCTCAGCTTTCCTCATTTGATATATTCCTCCCCAGCTTGACAGCAAACCCTGCATGGCTTAAAACATCCATCCCTCCATCCATTATCCAAACCGCTTATGGACGGAGGGCGGGGAGACACCCTGGACAGGCCGCCAGGCCATCACAGGGCTCGGCTTAAAACACAATTTAAGCAATTAACATTACATCCCTTCACTTTGCCAGCCACCCCAAACGACCACAATGGTCTCCATGCCATTCTCTCAACACACCCACCTCTCCAACATCAAAGTAATTCCTTGATTGTCAACATGGATCCCTCCAGCTCCCAACATTCAACAAACTCATGCATACATGCTTCCACCCCCACACCACACACATCGCATTCTTTCTTCACATTCACATCTGTTACTACTACTACTACTACTACTACTACTACTACTACAACTACAACTACTACTACTACTACTACTACTTTCGGCTGCTCCCGTTAGGGGTCGCCACAGTGGATCATCCGTTTCCATCTCTTCCTGTCTTCTGCGTCTTCCTCTGTCACACCAGCCACCTGCATGTCCTCCCTCACCACATCCATAAACCTCCTCTCTGGCCTCGCTCTTTTCCTCTTCCCTGGCAGCTCCATATTCAGCATCCTTCTCTGAATATACCCAGCATCTCTCCTCCACACATGTCCAAGCCATCTCAATCTCACCTCTCTTGATTTGTCTCCAAACCATCCAGCCTGAGCGGTCCCTCTAATGTACTCATTCCTAATCCTGTCCTTCTTCATCACTCCCAGTGAAAATCTTAGCATCTTCAGCTCTGCCACCTCCAGCTCCACCTCCTGTCTTTTCGCCAGTGCCACTGTCTCCAAACCATATTTTTTTCCTTCACATTCACATCAAACTTACTAATTATTACAGTATTGAACACCCTATTGTGCCTTAATAAAATATCAACATTCTCACATTCAGCACTGTTCCGCTTCACTCCCAGATTCCTCCATATCCTCCCTACATCCCTCTCATCCATAACCCTCTCCCACACGTTCTCCCCAGACTTCTTTCCCTCATAAGCGTCTACACATCACTCTCGTTTTCACACTCATCAGACACTCTCCTCTCTCCTTGCCCCGTGTACATTTTTTTTGTTCTTTCTTTTTTACCCCTTTTTCTCCCCAATTGTATCTCGCCAATAACCCCACTCTTCCGAGCCTTCCTGGTCGCTGCTCCACCCCCTCTGCCGATCCGGGGAGGGCTGCAGACTACCACATGCCTCCTCCCAATACATGTGGAGTCACCATCCGCTTCTTTTCACCTGACAGTGAGGAGTTTTGCCGGGGGGACGTAGCGCGTGGGTGGATCACGCTATTCCCCCCCCCCCCAGTTCCCCCTCCCCCCGAACAAGCGTCCCCCACTGACCAGAGGAGGCGCTAGTGCAGCGACCAGGACACATATCCATATCCGGCTTCCCACTGCCAGACATGGTCAATTGTTTCTGTAGGGATGCTCGACCAAGCCGGAGATAACATGGGAATTCAAACTGGCGACCCCCGTATTGGTAGGCAACAGAATAGACCACCATGCCACCTGAACGCCCCTTATTTTGACATTTTTAGAGTCCCTGCAGTTTGAGTTGGGTTTGTTTTTTTCTGCTTCTACCAGTTATTTCTCCGCTGAGAACTAGCTGTAAACTCAGAGATGCAGAGGTGGAGGTGGGGGGGGGGGGTGGCGGGGTGTGACAGAAAGCCTTGTTTGTGTGTCAGTGTTTTAGCATTGTGTCACTGGTTGGAGTTGATTGTGTGGATGTTTGAGGGTCTTACTTTTACTTGCCTTTTTGCACCGCTACAGTTTTGCTCCTAAAGTCCATGACTCATTACACGTTACTGTGCATAGCAGAGCGAGGCCTTTCTGTTGTTTCCTCTCTCTCTCTCTCTTTCTTCTGTCACTCTCTCCACTGGTGGTTGTAAGCAATGTAATGAGGTGTGTGTGTGTGTGTGTGTGTGTGTGTGTGTGTGTGTGTGTGTGTGTGTGTGTGTGTGTGTGTGTGTAATAGCGTTCCTATCAACCAATTTTAATGACAGTGCTGTAATGGATTTTAGCTATTGCTGAACGGACTTTTAACAATGCCATTTTAGTTTACACAACTGCCATTTGTTTAAAAGCCTCGCCTCTAAAGATTCAGGACATCAGCTGGCACAGTTTAGCGTTGCATATGCAATAACACATGTAACACCGTGGAGGGAAAACACAAAACACAGGGATCCGAAAGGCTGCACTGGGACCGATTTGTCAAGTGTCGCCTGCTTCGGTGCAGTGTACGTCCTTGTTGAGCGGGTGCAGAAGTTGGTGCTGCCGTACACAAGTTGTACTTGAGGGACAGAAAAGATAAGAGGATGTGTCAAGCGTCCATTACGAGAGGACCCATGTTTCCTCAAGACATGCACACGTGCACACACATGGACCGCTCCTTGGCAGTCTCGAAGTGTTTATCTGCTTGTGCACGCACACACACACACACACACACACACACACACACACACACACACACACACACACACACATACATACATACATATACACACATACATACATACATATACACACTGCCAGGAAGTCGCTGAAAAGGGCTCATATCACTAAAACATAACAATAAATATTGCTGTGAGGCTTCTTTTTCTCAGGCTTCGCCTCCTGCAGGACAAAACCAAGAGCAATCTGAAAGAACTTCTAGACTCTCTGGTGCTTTCACAGTAAAACTCTGAACCTGCTTTTACTCCACTTTTCTACTTCCTTTTCCTTTTCACCTTCACTTTCTCTCTCTCTCCCTTGCTCTCTCTCTCTCTCTCTCTCTCTCTCTCTCTCTCTCTCTCTCTCACTCATTCTCTCTCACTAACTCGCTCTCACATTCTCTCGCCCTCTCTCTTTCTCTCGTTCTCTCACCCTCTCTCTCTCTCTCTCTCTCTCTCTCTCTCTCTCTCTCTCTCTCTCTCTCTCTCTCTCTCTCTCTCTCACCCTCTGGCTGTCTCTCGCTCTCTCTCTCCCTCTCACCCTCTGGCTGTCTCTGTCTGTCTGTCTGTCTGTCTGTCTGTCTGTCTGTCTGTCTGTCTGTCTGTCTGTCTGTCTGTCTCTCTCTCTCTCTCCCCCCCCCCTCTCTCTCTTGCTCTCTCCTCAGAATTATTTAAAGGATATCTCCTTGTCAGTTAGTGAGAGTTTGGCAGAGTTTTGTCATTGCAGAGTACCTTTATTTCCAGCCCTTATTTACTCTACTGGCCGTGGACACCATGGACACCAGGGACACACCCTAAAGCTGTTATTTCTTCAATAGCCAACAGCATTATAGCGTTATAGCGTTTATGAATGTTTAGATAAATCAGCACTCTGACCATGAAAATGATGCACATATATCTAAACAAACATAAGATTATTTCTGTGAAGTGTAAATATTTATGTGTGTGTGTGTGTGTGTGTGTGTGTGTGTGTGTGTGTGTGTGTGTGTGTGTGTCATTCCTCACGGCATTGAGTGTGTGTGATTGACAGTGGTGCCCGTTGGGTATGACAGTGTGACAGAGTGTGCTGATCCTCGGGTTGGCCCTGCATCACCACACGTCTCCTCCATCTTCCCTCTGCTGCCTTCATCTCCAACTCTCTATTTATCTTACTCTCCATCCCACTGGGCAAATATCTGTCTTAGTTTCCTTAACTCTCTGTTTATTTTTGTTGTCCTGAAAATGTCTCATCGCTACTGGCCGGTCTATCTCCCTGGCTATGTATCTCTGTCTCTGTATCTCCTTTGTCTTTCTTTCTGCCTGTCTGGTTGTCTCAGTCTGTCCGTCTAACTGTTTGTCTTTTAGTTTTCCCTCCGCTTCTGTCTATCTGCCTGGTTCTGTTTTACTTATCAGCCTCCCTTCTGGTATAACCTCCTTGCGAGGAGAAATTATGTGCATGAGCGCACACATAAATACACTAATGCACATGCACACACACACACACACACACACCATCATCATCAGCGGTCACTCGGGGTCCAGTATGACTGTCCTCATTCTGGGTCCTTGTGGGTCTTCAGGTTGGCGTAGAGGCCGATCCTGGAGCCGCACATGTGAGCAAGGGTGTGAAGAAGAGGTTTAGGATGTGGTTTGGGCTTTTCTGGTAACCTGCTCCTTTCTGAGTCTGTGCTGGTTTTCAGCAGCACGGTGGAGGTTGTGGTTGTACCCTCACAGGACAGCCAGTCTACAGGCCTCACTGTTTTTTGCTGCTTGTTCCCAGGTGTTGAGGTCGACGCCAGACATTTTGATGCCCCCCCCCCAACACACACACACACTCTCTCTGAAGTGTGTATGCATACTCTCATTGTTTGATATATTCAAAATGTGACAGTCTTGAGCAAAATTCACAACACACACCTACAGTGCTAATGCTAATGCTAAGTCTCATGTGTGTCCGTTGTGCTGCACTGTGTGTGTGTGTGTGTGTTGCAGCTCTGTTGGGTGATACCCGTTCTGGAGTACAGTATCTTACGGTTCCTCCACGTTCATCCACATCTTTCCCCTCTCTCTCTCTCTCTCTCTCTCTCTCTTTATCCCCCCCCCACACTCTCTGAGGTGACCGCCGACCCTGGCCTTTAGAAGAGTAGAACTAATGAACCCTGGTGATGTTCCGGTACCAATGCTAAGTCAGCCATAGTCTCATGTGTGCCCGTCGCTCTGCACTAATTACCTTTTGCAGCTTCATCGGGTGATACCCTTTCTGGAGTACAGTATCTTACAGTTTCTCCACATTCATCCCCATCTTTCCCCTCGCCCCCCCCCCACTCTCTCTGAGGTGACCTCCGACCCTGGCCTTTAGAAGAGTAGAACTAATGAACCCTGGTGATGTTCCAGTACCAGTGCTAATTCAGCCATAGTCTCATGTGTGTCCGTCGCGCTGCACTAATTACCTTTTGCAGCTTCGTCGGGTGATACCCCTTCTGGAGTAACAGATTATACGGCATGCAGAAGGATTACAGTAATATGACTGCAGAGACGATAATCATCATCATTTACCACTACTGGAGGAAAATACAGTATTTACATGGCAAACACTTTTAAAGAACCATCTGTCAGTTGCTTTATTATACTTGGCGTGTTTGTAAAGTGCAAAAGAAGGAATAACAGTAGTGGTTTTATCGACTGTGTTATTTAAATATGTGCACTCAGTGCCTATCCATCCAGGAAGAGGGATCCCATCGCTGATGCTCTTTTTGTCCCCTGAAAAGCTTATCAGGGGAGTTGGTTACCTGGTTACCCTTCATTGTGATGTGCATTGTTGTTTGATTTTGTCTGTCTGCCTTTGCAGAAATTAATCAATTAGAATTAACTTTACCGGCCAAGTGTGCCTATGCACACAAGGAATTTGACTCCGGTTCACAGGAGCTTCTAGCACTTGCAGACATCGTTTTTTTTACGGCACAGTGGTCCAGTGTTTAGCGCTGTCGCCTCACAGCAAGAAGGGCCTGGGTTCAAACCCCGGTGTTGTCCAACCTTGGGGGTCATCCCAGGTCATCCTCTGTATGGAGTTTGCATGTCCCCCCCACCCCGTGTCTGCAGTGGGTTTTCTCCGGGTGCTGCGGTTTCCCCCGCCGTCAGATAGACGTGCATGTTAGGGTTAATACTCCCGTCTGCACCCCTGACCGAGGCAGTGGAAAGAAGAACTGGAGTTGGTCCCCGGGTGCTGCACGGCGGCTGCCCACTGCTCCTAGCTACACAGCTAGGATGGGTTAAACGCAGAGAGGGATTTCCCCACGGGGATTAATATAGTATATCAAAATCACAAAAAAAAATAATCAAAAATCACACACAAAAATCAAAAAACAAAAGAAGAGGAAATAAATGGAGCAACAACAGGGCGTTGGAGGAAAGCATGTATGCACAACAGGTATGTCGCTGCTATACGGGGTGATGAGTAATGTAAAGTGTAAAAGAGTAACGTGAATGTAAAACCCCTGGAGACCGTTACTGTGATTTAGGGCCGTACCAATAAACTTGACTCGACTCGGCCAGATCTCTCCGTGGCATTCGGTGCATTCCTGTCTTCTTATAAAAGATTAAAAGAAGGCAGGATCTTTCCGTTCATCTGTTTGTTAGATTATTTGGGGGAGGAGGGGGGGGTCATTAAAAACCTGCGCATATCTATCAAACAACTGTCATCCTTATTTTTACTGCCTAGTGAGACAGCTTGTCGGCTGTTACACTCCTTCATCCAGAAACACCTTCAGATCCACGTCTTGATGATGATGATGCCACGCTGACGGCTGCCCATCATCACCTGTCAGCTTTACCTTTGACCTTGTCCATCATTCGGTCTGTTTGTGCACGCCTCTCTGTGTACGTGCAGAAGTGAGCGTTTGTGTCTTTGTGTGGATGATCAAACACATGGCAAAGGATTATTTTGTGCGCTGAAGAGGACTTCAGGCACTTCCTCCACAACATTTAACCGAGAAGAAAAGTCCTATTAAACAACGTACACGCAGCTTCTTTCCCGGCGGACAATAATTTAGCATAAAAAAACAAAAAATGCTTTTAGATGTATGAAATTGACGGATTAAAGGAAGGTTTAGCCATGTATTTAAAGAGTGGTGGACGGGTTTTCCGTCTATCTGCCTTATGTTAAGCTGATGCTTTTAAAACTGTTGTTTCTTTTTGAAGGCCGTGATCAGACTGAGTGAAGCTCAGCCGCTCATCCCAGCTGATTCATGCTGATATTGTTTAATGACGAATAAAATGAAGCAATGGCTGAATAAGCATGCAGTTTCATCTTGGCCTGCAAGAATTGTGGTGCAGTCCTGTGGGGCGGGGCTGTAACTTCGCTTTGGTTCACAACATTGGCTAGCTGCGTTTAGCACAGGAGCCTGGTGCTGGCTAGCTAAAACCGTGCAACGGTGCCGATTTTCACTTTAAACAACAGGATCGTATCTGAAATTCTTTTCTTTCTTTTTTTTTTTTGTTCTCCCTTTCTCTCCCCAATTGTACCCATCCAATTACCCCACTAACACTAACCCAACCCTAACCCCACTCTTCCGACCGATGATAGGAGGCGCTAGTGCAGCAACCAGGACACATAACTATATCTGGCTTCCCACCGCTGACATGGCCAATTGTGTCTGCAGGGATGCCTGACCAAGCCAGCGGTAACACGGGGATTCAAACCGGTGAGCCCCGTGTTGGCAGGCAATGAAATAGACAACTGCACTACCCAGATGCCAGTTGAAATGCTTTTTACTCTTGTGAAAACAGGGTTGCACGTTTTGTTTGCGAAAGGCAACTTTCATTCAGCCAAATACAACACAGAAAAGTTAGGTGAATGACTGTGGTTACAGAGAAACTGAGAGAAGTAAACCGAGGGATGAAGGGAATAGAAAGTGATCAGTAAGATGGCTGCTGGGCATAGAAAGATGGCATAATGTGAAGGACTAAACGAGAAGAAGTCGGGGAATAAAAATGATATGATTGAAAGGGAAAGTGACTCGGGGACAGCTGTGGGGGAGGTGCGGGGGGTGGGACGGTAGGTGAGGAGGAGGAAGAGGAGGGTAGAAGAAGGTCGCTGCTACTTCCTCGCCATCTGATCAGTGGGTGGCGGCGATGACTGATGGAGAAATACTCCGGCTGAAGGTCACATCCAAAACCCTGTCATTTTCCACTGTCACTGTCACAGGGGAGAAGATAAACAAAGTCCAGACAGTTGTGTTGTGCTTTTTAAAAACATTTTTTTCATGAGTAGGTGAACATGGGAGGGGGAGACAAAGAAGAGGAGGGATGATATGTAGGCCATTAGATGATTCAGAGTTGTCTAAGCTGGGTTTATCTTATCATACTTATTTTAATAAAAGAAAGCACATCCACGTTCTCAGATTATTGTTAATTTTTCATGACAAAGACTTGATCCCTTGATGTTATTCCCTCTTCCATCTTTTCATATAGCCTAAGTACAGCCGGAATGCTTTGAATCATGGGGTTTTAAAGCCTCCTTTTTTAATGTAATGATTTGTCTCATAACAGGGAGAGTAATGGTGGAGGAAAAGTATAGCCATTATTCAAAAATGGCTAAGAAGGATTTGGGTTATCATTGTGATTTTTTTTTTTACAACGGAGCAAAGTCAGTGGTGCAATTACCATATCAGCTCATAGCCAACAGGCTAAAAACAAATTTCGGGAGGGGGGGGGCATCGGCGACAGTGGATGGCATGTCATATTTCTGAATTAGGTTTGCCCAGATTGTCACCGTGCTGCAGGTAAAGCCGTCTGTCTATGTCTGCACAGTCTGGCTGGAACACAGAGGCACTCATCTGGTGCTGGAACCAGAGCAGGAGGTTTTACATGGGGTGGGTGGGGGTGGCTGGAGGGGTGGGGTGGGGGGGTAATAGGGGCTGTAACTCCCCCTAGGCAGGGCGGCGTGCCCACGACCAGACGACCCCGCTGCCCGGCCTCTGATATCTGATCAAGCACCATCTGCCGAGGCTGCCAGAGTCCACACACTCCCCATCATCCCTGTAGCCCTTCTCACTGAGTGACCTCTCCACGGAGAGCCCGCAGGGAAATCAAGCTATCAACGGCCTATTAGACTGGTTTTGGTCACTGTTTGAAAAGAAATGCTGCGGAATGAAATTGGATTATCATCACAATGATGCTAGTTTTGGTTGTATATTCATTTGGGAAGAGGCATTTGCCTATGCAGCCAATTTCTCCATCGCTCTCTCTCTCTCTCTCTCTCTCTCTCTCTCTCTCTGGCTCTCTGTCGCTCCTTCTCTGCATGTCGGCCTCTGTGGGAAGCATGTAAAGTGGCCTCTCCACAATTCCAAATGTCCGCCTATTGAAAACAGGGCAGTTTAATTGTGTTGAAGGTATCGGGATTTCTTGAATAAATATTAGACCCGTCCAGTTTGCTATTGTTGTTTTTATTACTATTGATCGTGACCAGTGACAGATTGCTAGTTGTATTGACTGAGAGGGCCGGGCATGAAAATGTAGAGAGAGATGCACCGCATCTGGGCACACGGCAGCGGTGTCTGTCTGTTTGGGGTTGCTTTTTATTGCCCTGCACAAAGAGAGCTGAACTGCAGGTCTGCCGCCTGGATCATACAGCGTTTATGTTTGCATTAAGATAACAAAGTGATGGGATTTTGTGTGGGTGGACACATAGAGATTCGCACGAAAGTTGTCCTACTTTTACATATTGGCCATAAAGAGTAGGTTTTCAGCACAGTTCACCGGAAGTTGGAGTGAGTGCTGCGTGCAGCTTGTGCCCGGGCTGCTTAGCGCAGAGCGCCATAGCGGGTTGGTTAATAGGTAATGTGCCACACAAGAGTAATGCTGCACTTTCTGTTTTCATTTTGTTGCTGTAGTGCAATAATTAATCCAGCTGAACCCTTTGTGCTCACAAAATAAATGCTTTCCATTTTCATTAATAGACAACTCATTAGTACATAATGAGGGAGAAGGCAGCGCTCCCCTCCCTCCCTGTGCAGCACCTAGCAGTCGAGCGTGCACCCGCAAACAGCCTTATAACTCGCAACTAATTAAAACCTGCGAATGTTTTCTGACCCCCCCACCCCTCCAACTCCGGGAGGAGTGAGGACATATGCTTTTAAAACATTACCGTTATGAATAATTGATGGCCGTCACCATGTTACTGAGTGGAATAAAGACAGCACAAATAATGCATTCATACCTGTGGATGTCAAGAAGCCATTTTACAATTTCTCATTTTTCGAAGCCCTTTTCGAGAGTGGAAATGATTTATGGTCATCACCAATGGTCATGAATATTCTCGCACATGTTTCTCTTCTCAACTTTCATCGGTCTGTTTTATTTGCGGCGTTACTAACAGAAAACAGCACATAAATGTGAAGAATCTTATGGCTTTCAAATGCACTTACGAGTTACCCTGACAAGTTGACAAGTTCATTACTTGTCAGGGTATTACTACCAGAGAAAACTGCCATTGGATGGTACAACCGACATGTTTGTTATAATTGTACTATTTGGGTGTCTGGGTGGCGTGGTGGTCTATTCCGTTGCCTACCAACACGGGGATCGCCGGGTCGAATCCCCGTGTTACCTCCGGTTTGGCCAGGCGTCCCTACAGACACAATTGGCCGTGTCTGCAGGTAGGAAACCGGATGTGGTATGTGTCCTGGCCGCTGCACTAGTGCCTCCTCTGGTCAATCAGGGCACCTGTTCAGGGTGGAGGGGGAACTTGGGGGAATAGCGTGATCCTTCCATACGCTACATCCCCCTGGTGAAACTCCTCACTGTCAGGTGAAAAGAAGCAGCTGGCAACTCCACATGTATCAGAGGAGGTATGTGGTAGTCTGCAGCCCTCCCCGGATCGGCAGAGGGGTTGGAGCAGCAACCGGGGTGGCTCGGAAGAGTGGGGTAAATGGACGGGTACATTTGGGGAGAAAAAAAAGGGGGGGTAATCCTGTTTGTTAAAAGTGAAAATCGGCACCGTTGCATGGTTTTAGTTAACCAGCGCCAGGCTCTCAACCTAAACGCAGCTAGCCAATGTTGTGAACCAAAGTGAAGTTACAGCACTGCCCCATGGGGGGGAGGGCAAAAAATTAAATAAAATAATTAAATGCAATATTCATTCATTATATGAATTTTGAATTCTGAACTGGGACTTAAAAAATCAGCAAATTTGTAATTTTGACGTTTCCTTCACGTTGCCCCTTAAGAGGAATTGCCTTCTCTAGGACGCAGTCAAGCTGCAACCCTGCAACCCTGCGCAGCCAAGCAGCAGCCACACAGACATTAAAGCAAAAATAATCAACAAAGGCATCGCCAAGTGTCAGCAATTTCTCTGTCAGGGGGACAGTCTGTGGCCGGCAGTGAACTTTCATCAGCTATGTAATTTGGAGCTTCCTGGTAAAGGTGACATCTTCCTGTTTGTGCCAATCACTTGCTGTCAGTGGCAGAATAACAGCGCTGCTGACCTTTCTCTCAGGAAATGCAGGGGGGAAAAAAGCAACATTCATCATAGAGGTTCAGGACCCAAGATAACAGGCTTGCCATTGCTTTTTATCAGCCCTAACAAGCATGCTAACTTTGCTAAGCAAATGACAGAGGGCACCGGGAATACCGGTTAGACATATGTGACTAAACTAATTTGCATGAGGAAGGTAAAATGCCAGAGGGCAAACATAACTGACGGTACACCCATAATTGCAGCCGGGATACGATATAGCCAACGTGTAAAGCCATAGTGCCAAGGATCATAGCTAGTGTGCTGCATTACAACAGCAAAACACTTCTACAAAAGCATGCATGCAATTCACAATGCCTGCAATATGCTCATGGCTGTTATTGGTTTGTGTATTGAGCACTGAACGTAATGCAAGGCGGCAACTCGGTGTGAATTGTCCTGCAGTGTGATTAACATGCAGGACTCGTCTGTCTCGCACGGCGATATGGTCAGCTGTGATGATCCATGTAATCATTTGGTCCTTGCGGCGTCATTAACAACCAAGTCAAGGATCACTACCAACCAGGCTCACCATCTATCTCTTAGCTCTTTCCTAAGTTCATATCTTTGGTGGGCTATCAATGTCCACGAATGAGAGTGATTAAGAGACGATAAGCTACCGTGTCGGAATTTATCCTAATTACATTAAGGTATCGATATATCAATAGTGGTTAATCATCTGAAGACAGCCGCATTTGTTTGTTGCCCCTGGAGTCTGTAAGCTTCTTTACACGCCACATACTCGGCGCACACTCACATGTGCACTCACGCAGGTGCGTGCATGCACACACACACGCATGCTCACACAAACAGGAAACACGTATGCTCATGCAATTTAGAAATGCACACGCTCACGCAACTCACAAAAGCACAGATTCGTGAGCATTATTCACTCTTGGTGCACCTGGCTAACATCATATAGTTTCCATTTGTCTTGATGAAGCGGTGATTAGCTGCGAGGGTTCCTCGCTTCATGAGGGGGATAAAATCAAACACCATTTCTGGCTGTAATTAAAGGTATTCCCAGGGCAGACGGCTTGAAGGCCACAACTACAAGAGGTCAATAGGAGACAGGTCTCCGATAGCAGTCTAATTCAATCAGACTTGGATGGATATACAGGAGGTCCAGGCAGAACTCCTACACAGCAACATGCTACAAGCACACCGTTATCAGCAACAAGCACACATTTATATGCTCATCTGTGTGAGTGGGCTTGGCCTCTGCAATGCACCAGCTGTACTCCAGTGCACCACCTCTTAAGCCCCTCAGTATTGGCAGAGTTGCTTTAATGTGAAAATCCTATAATTCTGGTTTTAGTGAGAATTTTTCAAAGTTACAATCCTGAATTTGTTTTACATGCAAGCAAATATTGCCGCATTTTCTACCTGCAAATCTACCTACAGATACTAATGTAGAAACTTCAACCTCAGTTGATGAGAAAGTGGAGTTGTTTTCTCAGTTTCTGAAAGAGATAGGAAAGTAAAATGACTCGGGGGTGTGATATTTTCACTTGACAGCCGTGATGGGCTTCCCATCTTGAGGGGATCCGGCTGGTGTGGCCGTGACCCGCAGGGCCCGATGATGCACAGCTGTGCTCACCTCACAGGTCTGCGCCGGTGGTTTGTGCGAAGCCTCGAGGTGGTCCAACCACCCTTAGCTGAAGATCCTCCCAAGACTCACACAGAAGATCGACAACAGAGCAACTCACGTGCACAACTGTGAGATAATGTTTGTGTTGATTGATTGTGACGTACAACAACCACTTTGGTCTTCTGTCAAATAGAGGACTATGGCTTTCTTCTGCGGGTGGGCTCCAAGCGTGAGTGTGGGCGTCCCGGTGGTGTGGCGGTCTATTCCGTTGTCTGCAAGCACGGGGATCGCCGGTTCGAATCCCCGTGTTACCTCTGGCTTGGTCGGGCATCCCTACAGACACAATTGGCCATGTCTGTGGGTGGGAAGCTCGGTGTGGCTATGTGTCCTGGTCGCTGCACTAACACCTCCTCTGGTAGGTCGGGGTGCCTGTTCAGGGGGAACGGGGAACAGCGTGATCCTCCCATGCTCTACAGCCCCCTGGTGAAACTCCTCACTGTCAGGTGAAAAGAAGCGGCTGGCAACTCCACATGTATCAGAGGAGGCATGTGGTAGTCTGCAGCCCTCCCCAGATCGACAGATGGGGTGAAGCAATGACCGGGATGGCTCACAAAATAGGGTAATTGGCCAAGTACAATTGGGGAGAAAAGGGGGGGGGGACATATTCAGAGCCTATGCAAGTTTCACAATATTGGAAAGTGGAAACCGAAGTGGGCCGTTGACTGTTTTTGTTGCCTTACAGTCTCCCTATTTCCCCGTATATTTTCTCTCCCTAGAAATGTGCTGTCATCGAAATATGTATATTTATTTACAGGAGGGTAACTAAAAATGAAAACGGGCCGACTTAATTTTAATGACTGATGAGTGTTGTTGTCGTCAACAGGAATATACTGCCCCGCTCCCAAATGGTTATTTAGGTCACTAAAGCGTGCCTGGGCTATAGGCGACACGTGACTGGATTTCCTTTGAAACCATGGAGGCGATGTTCCACTGAAGTGCGATGATAACAGAGTTCTTGTTTACCTAAATGAAAAATGAATCTTCTCAGTGCCACTCTTCATTTCTTTTGCATTTTTCCCCTCCCTCCTCTACTTCCTCCTTCCTCTTCCTCTCTCTCTCTCTCTCTCTGACAGCCAGAGAGAGAAATATACTGGATTCTGAGGATATGAAAGAGGGGATGCAAAAGGAGAGAATATTGGGAGAGTTCTCTAATCTTTATTTTGCAAAATTGTCTTGAATGCCCCCCCTACCCCCGAATCTCCTCAGTTTTGCTCCTTCACTGCCTTGCCTTTACTGAGATTGCATCCAGCCTTCAGAGCAGGATTCCTTTATTGACATGTGGCCTTATTAACATAATACCTCAACCCAGAGGAGGGCTGCCGTGGGCGCGTGGCCCCATCAAAACACCGCTCACAACTCAGGCCCCTAATCCCCATGAAGTACGCACCGCTAGGACGAAACACTGCAGTTGGTGACGGGGATAAAAAAAAAGAAGAGTTTTCGTTGCCTCTCCCAATGGAGCGTACACGACGACACGAATCCCTTTTTTTCTTCTTCCGTGTATCAACAAATGAAAGGAAAGGAGGACTCACCTGTCCTCCGTCATTTATCACTGTCAGACTTGTCGATTGGGAGCATCGTCACACTTCTTCACTATTCCCATTGGGGCTATTTTCTTATTAGGGTCCATTCATATTCATGGATATTTACAGCGCCACTTCATGTCCATTCTCGTGCCGGTCTCCATCTCTCTTCCTACCCTGCCTCGGTTTCTTTGCCCGTGATCACTGTCTTCATCTGGAAGTCGGATTCTCTTTGGAAGGTTGCTCGTCTCCTCAGAGGCTTTTGAAAACGGCCCCTTTGCACAAGTAACTTTTTTTTTTTGGATTTTTTTCCCCATTTTTTCTCTCCAATTGTGTTCGGCCAATCACCCCACTTTTTTGAGCCGTCGCTGTTGCGTCCCCTCTGCCGATCCAGGGAGGGCTGCAGACTACCACATGCCTCCTCCGATACGTGTGGAGTCCCCAGCTGCTTCTTTTCACCTGACAGTGACGAGTTTCGCTAGGGGGACATAGCGCATGGGAGGATCACGCTATCCCCCCCCCCCGAACAGGCGCCCCGACCGACCAGAGGAGGTGCTAGCGCAGCGACCAGAACACATACCCACATCCTGCTTTCCACCCGCAGACACGACCAACCGTGTCTGCAGGGACTCCCGACCAAGCTGAGGCAACACCAGGACTCGAACTGGTGATCCCCATGTTGGTAGGCAACGTAATAGACTGCCACGCTACCCGGAAGCCCCATACTTGTAAAGTTTGGCGAGACAAACTCAGTTCTCATGTTTTATGCTTTTAAACAGCAAAACGACAAAAAAAGAAGAAGCAAAAAACACTTGATGAGGGATTGTGATTTGGTCGTGTTGAACAATCATTTATCTCATTATTGGGTCAGCCTAGAAGGCTGTGCCGGCTGTGAGAGATGGTAAAGCCTTTGGAGAGAGCAGGGAATGGATGAAGGATTCTCTTTTAATGATACGGCTGGCTGCGATGGACTTTGAGAGTGCTTCACCAATTGTAATTATAGGAAGTCTCCTTGCACATGATGGCAGACATGCACAGCTTATGGACAGTCATACAGCAGACAGGCAGACCATGTAATAACCAGAGGACCCATATTTGCCCAAATCCGGTGTAACACCTCACAAAAACAAAAGTGTGTAAAACCTTAATGCCTGGTCCAGTCCCATGCAGGGCTGCTTTGATAACGCTGACGCCACCCCCACAACGGACGCCATCTTTACTCTGGCAATTAGGCAGAGGCGGTGGATTATCGCTCCTTCAGCCCAGCACACCCTAAATCCGTCCAGATTCAATTATTCTCTTCCCATGTCTGCGGCCATTCGGGCCTTTGGGCATACGGCCAGCGGAGAAATGTGCTCAAGGATTTGGGCTGCTGAGAGTGCAAAGCGATAAAAGAAGATGTTTTTCTCTTTATTTTTGTTCTTTATTTCGGTGTTCCAGCAAGCTTGACAAGTCTATTAAATAAAAATGAAACCTTGGGAGATCACAAGCAGTGTCCTGGTAAATATTTTATGAGAACAATAAGCTGAACTTACTGATTTTTTGTTTTTCTCTTCCTTGCCCGTACCTCCTTTTTGTTGGAGCTCTCTTAAATGCTCCATGTTGTATAAAGAAAGACTAGCCCTGTATCCCCCACCACACACACACATACACACACATACACACACACACACGCGCACACACCTCCAAACACAACTTTGATCCGCACCTTGTGGGTAGAGAGTGCCGCCTGTGGGTCCGTGAGGAAGAGCCTAAACTGTGAGCTGGACGGAGTCGGTGTGCTCCGTCTTGCCGCACCGTGATGACAATGCTTGTACTTATTAGAAAGCTCACTCACACTAAATTATTTGAGCAATCAGGGGGTTGTGGGGTTGTTGTTTTTTTTTTTTTTTTTTTTTTCTTGGCGACTCGGAGACTCGTTCGTTTACTCAGGATGTCTTCTCTCTGTTTATCGTGTATACTCAGATTCCCATTTTCACTCCCTGCCTATTTCCTCTTATTTGCTCAGCTGGGAAAAGCTGCAATTGACATGAATGTGACCTGTGTGTGCGTGGTTGTGAGTCTTTATAGATGCACAAGAACGAACACACACACACACACACACACACACACACACACACACACACACACACACACACACACACAAACATATGAGTGTGTGCAGTTAAGTGTGAGTGTGTGTGGGTGAGTGTGGTGAAGTGGATATTCTTTGCAGGTCTGAGATGAGAGACCCCCTGGTTGTTTGCGACGCCCTACTTCTATTTACCCTCTTGGGCGGCTTGTTCCCCTCCCAGCAAATCACTGCCATGGCTGTCATCTCCAGCATTTTATGTTCCTTGCAGACGGCAGCCTGTCAGCTCCTAACACATTTCTCTGTCTCTCTCGTCTCTTTTATCTGCAGATACCACAGTGTCATCGCAAAAAGGTAAGGCAACACACAATCAGTCACCTGTGGGCTTGGGATGTGTGGTGTGTGGGTGTATTGCTGCGTTGGTGCGTGTGCGCGCTCACATTTCGCTAATGAAACGAAACACATTTTCGTTGCGGCGATATTGATTTGGAATTGGAACATCGTGGCGCCGCTGTTACACAAAAAGATGCGATTCCAAAGTCATTCGCTCTCTTGCACCACCACCTCGGGAAAACCACCCCGCCATGCCGTCATAACGGCAGGGCGACCCGCGGTGTTCACGCGTCATCACCCGCCCAGGCTTCTGTTGGGGTTAACTACGGTTTGAGACACCGATCAGCTCTTTTCTGCGGAGTTACACGTCCGCCCTACGTTAATGAAAGGTCAGGGGAGACGTGTGTGTGTGTGTGTGTGTGTGTGTTTGCATTTTGGAGGGACGGAAAGCGTGGCGGGGCGGGCAGGGCGGGGGCCACAGCCAAACCGTCGGAGGAGCTTCGAGGTCCCTCGTACTGAGGGATGTGCTCGCCCAAAGGCCAAGGCCTTTGCTGCTGCTGATGATGATGAGAAAGGTGACGGCAGAGGGCATGTCCCGGCGGCGTGATCGCACAGCACGCGCAGACCATCAGAGCGGAGAAGCCCCTGCTGATTTTGTGCACACCCTGTTTGACGCCCTGCAGCGTCTACAGGCACATGGGTACCGTGCTGTGTGAGTTCTTTGCAGACCGAAAAGCATGCGGGGGGGGGGGGGTGTTTCTGTGACACCTGCCTCTGATATCATATCCCTCCTGCAGTTAGATTGAAAAATACCGAAACAGTAGGAGCCCTGTCTTTTTTTTACTCCTAACAATTCAGTAACTTTTTTGTTTATCTTGTTAAGGATCAGACTCAGTAATGCAGCGAAGGGCAGAAACACTCAAACTAATTTTACTTATCTTCACAGTACACGTTTTCTCACTTTTCTATTTACTTAAATCCATGTAGTATACATCAGCACAGCCCGTCCCCGGCATTACCTTCAATTTCCCCGAGGGGATTAATGAAGTTTATCTTATCTTACCTCATCACCCCCACGTATTGTGGGGGGGGGGGTTAAGCTCATGAGTGGAAAAACGGGTGCTTTTTCGAAATGGTGATTCATATTTGATTATATTGGAGGATCGTTGGTCATAATGGTCAACCCGCATTTTTTTTCTTATTTTAATTTCTTTATTTATTTATTGCTCTTACATCGTTTGCCAGATTCAGTGAAGTCGCAGAGCGACGCTACACTCTCAGACATAGTTCTTCTCAGTGACAGGTTACATATTCGGTGCTCAACCACCCAAATTCACGCACGCACACACACACACACACACACACACACACACACACACACACACACACACACACACACACACACACACACACACACACACACACACACAAACATGGTTGCGAGGCCACTGCCGTATGTGTGATGACTATGTGGTGTGATGCTGTCAGCGAGGCCTATAAAGGTAAGTGATGTGGGCTGCCTGAGCCTCTCTGTCTGATGAATGTGGATAGGGAGCAGAGGCTGACGTGGTGTACATCATCCCTCCACGGCCGCGCTCCCATATGTTTCTGAAGGAGAGGGAGATAAATAAGGGCCATGCCAGGCTGTCGGCTATTACGCACGCACCTCTGTCCTTTGTGAGTGTATAGGTCTGTGTCAACGTGTGTGTTTTGCATGTATGTGTGTGTGTGTGTGTGTGTGTGGTGTGTGTGTGTGTTTTGTGTGCCGAGTGTCATATCTATCCTTTTTACAGCTTACCATGTCAGGCTCATTCGTTTAGAAGCGCTCCCACAAACATTCACTCTGTCTCTCAGTCCCACACATCTAGTGTGCCACAGACACACAAAAAGAGAGCTGGCTCTCCTCATTCATACACTGTGACTTATGGACGACTTTACAGCTATGACAACAATATCGGTATTGAAGAGCCATGCGGCCTTGGGCTGAGCTGTATATGTGTTCCGTGGCATCTGTGTGCAGGTCTCACGAGCATGTGATTGCCCATGTTGGTGAGAGAGAGAGAGAGGGAGAGAGGAGGAGATGGAGAGGGGGGGAGATGAGAGAGAGCGAGAGACAGACAGAGAGAGTGACAGAGAGAGAGGAAGAGATGGAGAGAGAAACGGAGACAGAGAGGAAGAGATGGGGAGAGACAGAGAGATGGGGAGAGAGAGGAAGAGAGAGAGAGGAAGATGAGAGCGAGCGAAAGAGAGAGAGAGAGAGAGAGAGAGAGAGTGAGGAAGATGAGAGAGAGAGAGAGAGAGAGAGAGAGAGAGAGAGAGAGAGAGAGAGAGAGAGAGAGAGAGAGAGAGCGAGAGAGATGGTGAGAGAGGACATTTGTGTGCCATGAAGGAACCCTAGCAGGGGCCCTCTGCAGAAAGTAGAGCTAAAGACAGGTTTGAGGTTCAAACTGAAAATGTGGCTTTTATCGTTGGCTCCAGAGGATGGAGCTCAAAAAAGTGAATAAAAAGTTGGCTTTTCTTGGTTGGATGAGTCTTTATGTCAGCAGGCTATTGCTTCCGCCACTTCTGCTTCTTTCTGCGAGAGACAATAGAGGAAACTCCAACCTCAAAACCTACCAAAAACAAAAACAAAAACCTGGCCCAAGCTGTGGTTTGAGGAGGAGCGGTGCCTAGCTGAAGTGAGTTCAGGTGCATCAGAGCCAGGCTGCAGCTGTGATGCCACACAGCCAAGCACCTCTCTTAATGTAAGGCCCTGGTCACTCTTGAGCACATCTTTATGTGCTTAAGTGCATATGCGCCGCTATAAATTAGCTTTTATGGAAGCCATATTTCTTACAGAAATCAATATACGTGAGTTGAATCATCCCGATCAGTGGCTTTGCTTCCAGTAGCGAAGTATAGTTGCTGGATGCCTTCGCATAGAGTTCAACTTTGGTTGAACTTTGACCCGCGAATTAACGCCATTGACCAATGGTAAAACTGTGTTGACCTCTGACGGGGCTGGGGAGAGTCCAAAATAGAGGAAGCTATCTTTTTTAGCAGCACATGTTCAAAATTTAAACAACTGTGCTCTGCCAGAATATGAATTACAACACACAAAAAAAGAAAAATATGCGGCACGGTTCGCAGTCAGTCATAAAGCAGGAGAAGATAGTATAATTTTCATTAATTTAAGTGTGTTTAGTGTTTTTTGGTCGCCAAGCTTCTAGTACCACAAGGACACTTGATTTAGCCCTGCCAATTTCCTGATGTGACCGGGTCCTTCCCCTCTCTCCGTCGGGTTCACGGTTTGCTGATAAACGGTTGCCTTCAAATGGGACTTGTGTTTGTGGTTTCGACATTGGAAGTCGAGCACATATGTGTGGCGTTGATGTGGTAAGATTGTGAGGACACCGTTGCTAGGCAACTGGACAACTATGGAACCTTAAGCACGACTCGGTGTTCTGTCGTCGCAGTTAAGTGTAGTTTCAGTCGTATAGAGCAGGGATTCCCAAATTATCTTAATGCCATGGCCACACCCATTTTCGGACCACTGCCAACCAAATGAGGGAAAAGCGAGATAATTAACAATCCTCTTTGTATTATTAATCACTGCAGTATCAAGACAATGAAAACTAAGACAGGCAGAGCTACACAGACGAAACACTTCTTTACCTTTTTTTTACGAAGTTCGCCCTCTACAGGAAAGGCATCACGGGCTGAGTTGTTTTTCTTCTTTTTTCTTCACCAAAGAAAATGTGTTCATTGAGAACAACCCTCTATCCACTGACCCTGAGTCCTTTTTAGTCATTTAAAAATATAGCAAAGGTAAATGTTGATATTCCTAATGGTTTTGCCTTCTCCTCTGGTGTTATACCTTTTGCATTACCCCCGACTTATTTACCATCCACACCAAAACAGAGGTCCGTGGGCTCAGCCATAAAACGAATAAGAAAAAAATAGAATCACTTCAAAACTTGTGAAATTGGAGGTAAACAAAATTTCCATTACTGAGGTCATGACTACCAAAACAGTGGTCATTCATATGGATTTTTCTCTCATGAACACAATAAACACGACCCCATTTCAAGGCACTATGTGTTGATGCCTCTGACTTGGTGCTGTCCTCAGGCCACCCAAAGTCCTCTCACACCGTCAGCATCAACTTCCCTAAATCACAGCTCTTCACTTGTCAACTAAAGAGATGGGTCAAATGAATGCGTATAGTATGGTACTCGTGTAATGGATGAAGAGGAGCAAACGTTCAAGGCAGGGAAATATTCTGGTGTTATGCACCACAATGGGTCAATAACATCTGTACATCTTCCTCACTATGACTGATACAAGGATGCTAAATGGACTGCATTTATATAGTGCCCGGCCACTCAAAGTGCTTCACAGTGTAAGCCTCACATTCAGCCATTCACACACACATTCATACACTGATGGAGGAGGCTGTCATGCAAGGCACCAACTTGCTCATCGGGAGCAGTTAGGGGTTCAGTGTCTTGCTCAAGGACACCTCGACATGCTCTCTGGAGGAGCCGGGGATCGAACCAGCAACCTTCCAATTACTAGATGACCCGCTCTACCTTCGGAGCCATGCCGCCAGGCTTATCATCTTCAAACCCTGAGCTTAGGTTGGGTTTCTCTCTTTCAGTCGAGCCCTCCCACCCTGAATCCATTCTCTAGCCCCTCCGCTATCCATCACCTTTCTAGCCCCTAACCCTCCACATCATTCTCGCCAGCCAAACAAAGTATATTTATGGCACCCGTGTTGGAAAAACAGTCTCCACGAGAGGTTCCTCTAATTTCATTTTCAAAATGCCAGCAATAAATTTATCAAATGGGCTGAATCGAATCGGAGTCTCACGTAGTCCCATCCGTCATGGACTGTCCCTTGGGGGCCTGTGGGCGTACTTAAACCAGCCAAAAACCTTCGCTGGCAGGCGAGAAAGACAAAGTGCAGAGGGAGGGGGGGAGAGAGAGAGAGAGAGAGAGAGAGAGAGAGAGAGAGAGAGAGAGAGAGAGAGAGAGAGAGAGAGAGAGAGAGAGAGAGAGAGAGAGAGAGAGAGAGAGAGAGAGAGAGAGAGAGAGAGAGAGGAACGGAAGCAGAAGAGAAGTACTGGATGGAGAGAAAGTAGATGGATGGCGGGGGGAAAATATGCTGAGACCATAAAGGTGTGTGCATATCTTTATGTGCTTAAGTGCATATGTGCCAGCATAAATTAGCGTGTGTATGAGTGCGGATCCATACATGCATACGAAGGTCAACGCTAATTCTTCGACACATCGCGGCCTCACGAGAGAAGCCCAGTTAAGCACTTTGGCTATCAATAGACCGGCGTGATAATTGATTAATCTCAACACGAGTTAATTGATTGTGTTGCTCGTCACCACCCCTTTGAAAAGCCTCCTTAGTTCAAACACTACTTCGAGTTTCATCCCATCCCCTGCCTCTGAGAAGTTACAGGTTCACACGCTCTATGCCCTCCCTTTCCCTCCTGCCTGCTCCTCTTTCTCATCCTCTTACCTCGTGCGGACACCTTTGCCCCGTTCTGAACTCGCTTTGTCTCTCTGTTCCTTCTGTTTCACCTCTCCTTCGTCCCGCCTCCCCCGCCTCCTCCTTGCTGCGTTTATCTCGGTGTTTGTGTGCAGGCTAAGCCATGCACGAGCGAGGGTAAAGCAGCTTAGCACTAACAGGGCTAATGAAGTCAGGCCCTGTATCGCTCTGAAGGGGATCAATTGTGCTCCTCTGCGGAGCCCGTCATCGTATAATGATTAGATGAAACATTCAACATTCAGAGACACCATGTGGAGACAGGCTTGCTGATATGTGATAATGTCCCACCATGGTCTCCTTTATATAAACACACACACACACACACACACACACACACACACACACACACACCGTCACCCCTCCTTTATATAGGACATATCTCAAACTTGATTGATGTCTCAAACATGGCGTCAAGGGTCTACCCAAAGAGATTGGAGGCAAAACTAATGACAGAGATTTAGCGAGTGAGCAATCTGGCTATTGATTCCTGCTATGTGAGGGAAGGTGGAGGGAAAAAAGCAGCCCGCATGCGAGACAAAGATTTACCCCCTCGCCTTGATGAGCAGATTGTAAACAACTCCGCTCGTCCCATTCAAGATGCATGCTGTGATCCGTGATTTTTCATTCCCTCTCATTGCTGCTAAAACGCATGATGGAAGATCAATCGCCAGGGCAACATCTTAAACCCTTTTTGAACATGTAAAAGATGAATTTCTGATTAATTCAACCCTCTATCGGATTATGTTATCCTACTCGATGCCCACACGGGGTAGCTATCTTAATATATGCGGTGAAATGTCTGTGTGTGTGTGTGTGTGGGTGTGTGGGTGTGTGTTTGTTGCTAACGTCAGGAGTGTGAAACGCTGTGGGTTGTGTGTTTAAATGGTAATGCAGAGGTGTGGACTGACAGGTACGAAGGTAGGGTCAAAGAGCTGCCTGTTTGTGCGAGTGAAAGGGAGCACAGAAGGTAGTGGCCCCCTCTAGCCACACATGGCCATTTACCCGTCAACTTACACAGAGAGCAGAGGACTCTACATGCTCCCCTCTTTCCTGCTCTTGTCTTTCTACCGGTCTTTCGTCCTCTGAAACTATCATCTCCATCACATCTTATTTGATACCTTTTTTTTTTCCTCGACTCAAAAAGTGCGAACTCGCCATTCTTACATCACTTCCCTCTCCCACCCCCATTTTATTAATCCTCTTGTGAAAGTACCTGTTAAGCATCACATGGGAAATTCAATGACACACAGCTTTATTGAAATGTGTGCGCACTCCTGCTAATGCGTGGGCGCTCCTCCAGATCGCTCATCAATCTCTTGGTTCACTACGACTGCTAAAGGCGCAGCATATAAAAACAATAGTCCCATCGCCTAGGGCTTGTCCATGGTGGTAATCGCTTAGGAAGTATGTGGGAACACGAGACATTTCGTTTACCGCTGTGTTCGGTTCATGTTCCCCTAAGAACCCTGCCATGAGAGCCATGATTACTTTGACTTATTTGTTTTCAGCTACATGTGGTTTGTGGGAAAGAGGGGTTGATCCTAGACCTGGCCCAACTTACTGCCTACCCAGATAGCAAAACTGCTGTGGCCCAGACTCGTCCCACACCCGACATTTTCATCCGGACCACATACCACATGGAATGATGGCACTTGGGCGGTCCGCTCCTGTTTGCCAGATCTGAGCCAGAACCAAACCATAGCAATGCCACATGTGCCACATATTTACCAAAGGTGGCCCATATTTGTTTTGTGATATTTTGGCCAAGTTCACCATTTACCACACGGGCCTCTTTAGGGTCACATCCAGATTACATGTTGCCGAGAGCGCAGCATCTTTGCCAAAAAAGGCCCACGTTTGATTTGCCATATTTGGGCCATATTTGCTATTATACATGCGGTCCACTTCAGGCTCACATCCGTTTTGCCAGGGCCAGAAGAAGGCCATCAGTGCCTGAAGTGGCCCACATCCGCATGCTATCTGGGTGACATACGATAGGTAATATGGATAATGTTTATCATCACTTTCAGGAAATACCACGCACATTGTTCCCACTCTGTCCAGGAAACCTTTTTCCAGGGATTTTCCATGACATGAATTTTACTTTGATGTACGTGACAAACGTTGCTCGCAGAAGGTCACATTATTCAGAATTATACAGAAATGCTCATTTCCGATTGGCTGGAGGGCGTGGGTCAAGTAAGGGATAATCCACAGCAAGGTGTGCGTTAAAGGGTTTTAACACACTCCGTGGAGGCGACACACACCTTGTCGTGCATTATCCCACTTACACTGTGGTCACTTACCACAGAATTCAAATGAAAGCGTTCACCAACTTTTTTTGAACGTTTTAAAAGGTTATGGCTCAAATGTTAGCCGCTAAGCTAACTTTGAATGTTCACGGCGCTTGCTAGTGAATCAGTGTGTTGCTATTGGTAGCGTGGCCGGCCAGTGAAGGGCTTTAGAACGCACGCCCTCCGGCCAATAGAAAGCCAGCTTTCTCTATGACCGCGGTATGAAATGGTTTAATGTGCACATATTTCGGCTCAAATTTAATCGCTGTTCGAAATTCCTACGCGGGCCACAAAGTTACTAGGTAACCGTGGCAACAATATTAATTAGTAAAAAGCCCAGTAAAGATTCAAAGCTTTAGCATAACAGCTATTTTTTGTTTTTGCTTTTTTTGCTTTAATCTTACGTCTAAAACTTTCAACGAAAAAATAAAAGAATGCTTTTAAAATGTTGCTAGTGACCATGGCAAGCGGGATAATTCATGCTGGGTAGTTCTTTGCCTCTGCATGTTGTGTGGAAATCCACAGACAAAACCACACACCTTGTCATGGATTTTCCTTTACCCTTATCCCTGGCATGCACCCACATAGCTGCGGTGGCGGATGCCAGCGATAGCGGTAAGGGTAAGGGATAATCCATGACAAGGTGGACGTTGTAGGATTTTACCTTTAAATATCAGTGGAAGCCTCACTACCACTCCTTCTGATGGATGGATGGACAGTTTGATTTACTCACACACACACACACACGCACACACCTAGGTATCTCTCAAACTGTAAGGTGTAGTGTTGAGGCGTTTGCGACAGCTCCCCAAAGTACACGACGCACTTGAGACATAGCAGGTACGCAGTGAAGGCACTGTGCATTTGTTCACTGGCCCGTTTTACCCCCCCCCCCCACACAACACACACACACACACACAGACAACTACTCATCATTTGATCACTGAGCTTTGCTGGAAAAACCTCCATGTGTAATGTTGTTTCTCACCGAGTTGGGAACAAAAGTTGTTGAACTTGGGGTAAGTTCATATGGGGGCAACGTTGTGGCGTTTGACATCATAGCATGCCAGAATTTCGGGGGGGAGGGTCGAACAACAGTCTATAATATTTTTTTTTGTGGCTTTTTTTCCCCTCTTTTGCTCCCCAATGTTACCCAGCCAATTACCCCACTCGTCCGAGCCGTACCGGTCACTGCTCCACCCCCTCTGCTGATCCGGGAGGGCTGCAGACTGCCACATGCTTCCTCCGATACATGTAGAGTTGCCAGCCGCTTCTTTTCACCTGACAGTGAGGTGTTTCACCAGGGGGACGTAGCACGTGGAAGGATCACGCTATTCCCCCAATTCCCCCTCCACCCTGAACAGGACCCCCAGCTCACCAGAGGAGGCGCTAGTGCAGTGACCAGGACACATACCCACATCCGGCTCCCCACCCACAGACACGGCCAATTGTGTCTGTAGGGACGCTCAACCAAGCCGGATGTAACACAGGGATTCGGACTGACGATCCCCGTGTTGGTAGGCAACAGAATAGACCGCTATGCTACCTGGACGCCCCGGCTGTGTCACTTTTAGCTGGTCACTAAACATCAACCCCCCCCCCCCAAACTTGAAGCATTGATGTGCAAACTTAGGGGTTAAAAGTTTGATCAATTTCAGCATTTTCCAGGTGTTTTCCATGACTGGAAAACCAATCTTAAATTTTCAGGTTTTCCAGGATGTGTGGGAACGAGGACATATCTGCAAATGTGGCAATTTGCTTTTTATTAAATAAACCGAATGTATACAGTTGAAATCAACAATTTACATTCACCTTTAAAGGACATGTATGTCATGTCAGTCTTGGGATTTAAAAGATTTCCACAACTTTTTCTTTTTCTGTGGTGGAATGATTAGAACACGTACTTCTTTATCACGAAAAACCTTCACAAACTTAGTTATTTGAAAAATGTATTGTAGGTTTTCTGAAAATGAGGCGAAATCTGGGGGTCAAAAATATACATACAGCACACCATATATGTGGTTGCATGTCCCGTAGCCCTTTTCACCTCGATCAGCTGCTTTTGATAGCCATCAACAAGCTTCTGGTTGAATATGTGACCTCTCCTCTTGGCAGAATTGGGGTAGTTCAACCAAATTCGTTGGCTTTCTGGCATGGACATGGGAAGGCCATTCGAAAACATTAATTCTAGCTTGACTTATGTTTTGGGTCATTGTCCAGTTAAAACACCCCGTTGCATCCAAGCTTCAACCTTCTGGCTGATGGTTTGAGCTTGACCTGAAGAATTCTGAGATAAACTTCCTTCTTCATTGTTCCATCCACTTTGTGAAATGCACCAGTTCCACTGGCAGCAGAGCAGACCCAGAGCTTGATACTACCACCACCGTGCTTGACAGTGTGTAAAATGTGTTTGGGGTTGATTGCCTCACCTTTTCTCCTCCAGACATACTTCTGGTCATTGTGGCCAAAAAGCTCAATCTTTGTTTCAGCACATAACTTAGGCCTTTTTTTTGTCCATGTGATTAGCTGCAAACTTAAGCCGAGCTTGAAGGTGCCGATTTTGGAGTCGGGGCTTCTTTCCTGCATGGCAGCCTCTCAAGTCCATGGTGATGTAAAACTTGCTTGACTGTGGACGATGAAACCCATGTTCCAGCAGCCCCTAATTCATGGCAGACCTGTTTTTTGGTGATTTTTGGATGACATCTGACCATCTGGATCAGTTTTCTCTCAGCAGAAAGTGACAGTGTGCATTTTCTTCCTGACTTTGGCTCAGAAACCACTGTTCCATGTACTTTGTACTTGCGAGCAGTTATTTGTACAGATGATCTAGGGATCTGAAGTTGCTTGGGAATGGCTCCAAGTGACATTCCTGTCTTATGTGAACCTATGATCCAATTTTGTAAATCTGTACTGAGCGCCTTATACTTTCCCACAGTAATGCCTGGGGCTCAGTCTAACAGGTACAGTCAAACTAGCCCTAATTATATGGGCACAGAGAAGTCACCAGCTGTAATCAGTCATAATGACTAACAGGAAGTTAAGAGGCCATGCCACAAAGTTAGGCAGGATTATAAAACTTTCTACATCACCAAATTAGAAATATTAGTTGCTATATTTATATTTCTGACCCAACGGATTTTTGTCATACTTGCAGAAAACCCACAATACAGTTCTAAAACAACCAAATTCAGTGAATGTTTTTGGTGACAAACAAGTACGTGCCCCAATCATTGTCACATAAAAAGAGCAGTTGTAGAAATAATCGAAATCCCAAGACTCCGGTGAAATACATGCCCTTTACAAGTGTGTCTAAACTTTTGACTTAAATTGTATATATGGCTTGTGGACAGCTCAGCATTCAGAAACAAATGGGAAGTATTTTACAATGCCCCAGAAAATGTAATGTTTAGTTACAGAGTGGAGAAATAGTGAGGATTTTTTTCACTGCCTGTAAAGTTAGCACTTCTGCAGATATGCGGTTTTCCCAGGGGCGCAGTTACCCATTTGTTGAGGGGTATGCGACACAACATTGCCCCCCCGTCAAATTTCAGTTTTGTCAGAACAGCACGAGAGAAGTACTCTATGTGAAAAATTATAAGATATTTGCTTGAATAGATCAATATAAGAACAATTTTTTTTGGAGGGGGGGGGTTTCCCCCCGTTTTCTCCCCAATTGTACTTGGCCAATCACCCCACTCTTCACAGCCATCCCGATCACTGCTCTACCCCCTCTGCCAAGCCGAGGAGGGCTGCAGACTACCACATGCTTCCTCCGATACACGTGGAGTCGCCAGCCGCTTCTTTTCACCTGACAGTGAGGATTTTCACCAGGGGGACATAGCCCATGGGAGGATCACGCTATCCCCCCCCCAGGGGCCCCGACTGACTAGAGGCACTAGTGCAGCGACCAGGACACTTACCCACATCCGGCTTCCCCCCTGCAGACACGGCCAATTTTGTCTGTATGGACGCCCGATCAAGCCGGAGGCAACACGGAGATTCGAACCAGGATCCCCGTGTTGGTAGGCAACAGAATAGGCTGCTACACTACCCCAACGCCCCGATGTAATAACTATTTTAATCATTAAGTTACATTTCATGACTATGCACTAGTAGTTAGCAACCATTAACAACTACTGTACATATTTTACAGTACATTTAGGCGTCTGTTCGACCATTCTTACCGGACCCATGGGACAGACACCACTCTGTCGTCACTGACTAAATTGTGACCTGCCTTGCCTTCGCACTCGGCCATTTCTTAAGTATATCATCAAATGAAGTTGACCGCCCATTTGTTTTCAGTTGAGATGACTGCCAAGTGGGCCGAGCGGTCATTGTTCATACGCGATCGAAGGTCCGCTTTGATAAGTTTTAGCTTGCTGGATGTCAACTTCATGCTTCCCTCTCAGGAGTTTCACTGAAGTGGTGCTTTACATCCCACCTGCAGTCTTTCATCCACATAGACAAATTTTCTCTCGGCCCTTCACACGTTTTCTCCTTTTCCATCTTTCTTTTCCCGCTCTGCGCGCCTGGCAGTTTCCTCTGAGTTTTCTCCATCTCAACTCCTTCTCTGTCATGACAAGTTGACAACGTACATCACAGGGTGCCGCCAAGCCTCGCGCTCTCGAATCTTTCATTACAACATTTTAAATCTCATCGCTGAAGCAGTCATTGGGCCTCAACCGTAACGAATATGTAAGTAGCCCGTCTTGCCCGTGTGATCGGTCTAGACTTGGCCATAACTTCAAAAATATGTCTATAATACAGCAGGCACGTATTTTAAACAACAAAACAAAGATAACTGACAACAAAGACACATTTTCGTCGCTTGTTTATGTATATTTTTCACCATTGTTTTGGCGCCCCCTTCGTGTAGCGCCCCTATGTGCTGCAATCCCTTGTTGCGCCTCTAGGTTTTCTCTCAACAGCAATGAGATGGGAATTAAATGCTGACTTGTCCAGATTCAAAGCAGACCGACTGTTGAAATTCCCGAGGCGCCCATAATCATTAGAAAATGGCATTACATGTGTATGAAGCAAGAAGCGCTGGCCTGCCACACATCCGCTTCTTGAAGGGCTTTTCATTTTTTTCTCGCTAAAGACCGGTCTGGTGTTTTGTTAGCTAGGCTAAACCTCGCAACAGGAGCGACTGAGTGTTAGCCAGAGATAAAGCTTAAGAAAAAAAACACACACACACAAAGAGAACCTCTGAAGACTCGTATCTCTGACTCATTCAGCATGTCTGGATACTGAACATTTCTTAAACAGAGAGCCGATAAAAGAGGAGACAAGTTATATGAAGAAAGAAAAGAATGAGGAACGACATGAATTGATCGCAACTCTCTCATGTCTCAGCCGGCAATTAGATTTGACAAAATTTGGTCTTTCCCTTGACAGGCAGGCATGAATTGATAACTTCCGTTCTGTTCAGTAGGCTGCACCAACGACTGCGGTGCTGGATGAGAGTTTTCAGACTATCCATATAAACCGAAGGTAATTGGCTACCCTGTGATAGATCGCAGCTCACCACAGCCATTCCCTCAAAGTTGGCGCAGCTCCACTAAAGGCAGTGTGAAGGCACAGGTGTGTCAGCTTTCTGTCTTATGGGCCGTGGACGGGTGGGTGTCTGGTAGATTGGAGTTAGTTGCGAGCCGAGACATTTGGCTATGTTTGATGCCGTCCCTTCCTCATCAGGATCTGATGTCACCCAGGAGCAGAGCCAATCCTGTGGCGCTAATGACTATCTGTCATGTTTGAACAACATGTTATTGTCCTAACACTGCCTGCTCTGAGTCACTTAGACGCTCCATACATCTTTGTCTCTTTGCTGATGAGACGCCACAGTTGGGAAGGAAGCCCCACGGGGCTGGCATTGCCAGGGAGGCGGGTGGCATATTGCACCCAGCAGGACAGCTCCTATGTAGGCCCGCTCGGCAGAGGGATTGGGCCAGCTTGGATTAGCCCAGCGGGGTGGTGCAGAGGGATACTGGCAAGGAGAAGCGACAGATAGTGGAAGACAGAGCACATCAATCTTCGCTAAGGAGTGGACAAGCATTACCTGGGAAGGGTCTGCCGAGAATCACATGAGCTGGAATAGTCTCGTTGGTGCAGCCCTGAATGCTCACATGCAAAGAGACAATGAAACATGCAGCAGCTACATGGGCCTCTGCAAAACCATATGCTGCACACCAGGATGCACACCAGGAAGCAATAAATTACTCATTAGATCTGGTGTAAACTTCTTTTTTTTTTGTATTATTTTGCACTTTTCAAAACTTTCACATGTGCACTTTTAACATGTAACTGCAGATACAGTGTACTTTTTTTTGTATAACATGTGCATATTCATACGGAGACCCACAGCGAAACAACAGACGTAATGACTGTCACCCTCTGCCAACTCCACAGTCACGCTAATTAGGCAAACTTCTTCCTTCTTCAGTTTTGTGCTCTCAAATGCAGCCTCGTCAACTGCTCAAAGACATGTCACCCCCGTAACGGCAGATGGGTAATCTGAAGCCAAAAAGATAACAAAAAAATAAATAAACAAACAAACCCACAAACAAATACATAAAAAAAGATGAAATGGTAAATGGAAGAAAAAAAAAAAGAAAAGAAAAAAAGAAAAGAAAAAAGAAGCAGAGCCAGCTTCCTCTGACAGACCGCTGAGGAAATGTCTTGTCTTTATTCTTTTTCTCAGGCTGGCTCATTTTGGTCCGAGGAGTGGATCTAATCCAAGAGTTTATTACCAAACTTCAGTTGCGAAGCCTGTTTGTTCCCCGACATCAGAGAAGGCCAAGAAAATGAGTCTGGGTCTGGACAAATTGGCATGAGTCAAGCCAGCACAGCATGAAGAAATAGTCATGTAGACGCCTTCTCTGCTTCCAGTTCTTCTCCAACATGCCTTTTTTTTTTTATTCCACACTCGTAGACCTTTTCGGTTTCACTTTTCATCATGCAATCCATCACAGGACATGCAATTGTACATCTCCGTGTAAGTACAAAGAGCAATGGAGGTATCAGAGTCAAATTCCTTGTATGCGTAGGCCAACACATACTTGACCAAATAATCTGGTTCTCTGATTCTTATTTTAAGGGTCATATTTGAGTACTTGTACAGGTGTACATGTACTCCATTTTATAATTGATGCACGCATTCCATCTAAAAGCCCTGTTATGTAAAGTTTTCTTTCCCTGTTGGTGTAGGTGATATTATATACAGGAATTATGTTGCACATACAACAGAGCGAGAGAGAGAGAGAGAGAGAGAGAGAGAGAGAGAGAGAGAGAGAGAGAGAGAGAGAGAGAGAGAGAGAGAGAGAGAGAGAGAGAGAGAGAGAGAGAGAGAGAGAGAGAGAGAGAGAGAGAGAGAGAGAGAGAGAGAGAGAGAGCAGATGATAAAGTATCTGACTACATATTTTCTGGGATCTGTAACCTGGGCCAAACTGATCCCCTATCCTCACTACAATGTGAAGGATTTATCTCCTTGCCTGCTGTGAAATTAAACAACTGATGGCTCGGTGTCAAAATGGCCAGCTCCGTGTTCTCACTGTTTGTCCGAACTCTCCCGGGTCTACTGGGGTTTCAGCTTTGTGAGGTTGCGTCGAGACTCTTGATGTATTTGAGACCATGGACAATGCACTTTAGCTTGACAACTTGGAGTAAGTAGCCAAAGTAAACTATCACCTGATATCTCACAAGCAGGAAAGAGAGTTGATATATAACTGGGGGGGGGAGAAAAGGCAACAACAGGGAAACACTGTGAACGGAAAATAAATTGTCCAGCAAACTCTGGACTGCTACAGGTCAAACACACAGTATTTATATAATAAAAGTGTAACTTCTCCCCCAGGTCTGAGCTTAACTCCCCCCCACTGCACAATTTTGAAATATGCTAAAAAGTGAGCAACGCGCTGTCGGGAGGGGGGGGGGTGTTGCTCAGTGACACCTCCTGACCAGAGAGAAACGGAGAGCGACACTGAGTCCCAAGGCACCTATGCCACTGATGGCTCTTTTGAGGTGGATGACTCCCCTGCCCCCTCTCCCCAGAATCCCCTGAAGTGGGCATTAGCGTGGTGGAGGACCACAGTGGTCCCGAGTCATATCAATTCGAGCCGTTGGCTCCAGCCCCAGGATTGCCCAGAGCAGAGCTGTTGGAGCCGAGGCAATGCAAAGGCAAGAGAGGATGGGGGCAGTATCGTGAGTGGCGACATAACATAGATATAACGTTCGAATAAGTTGTAAACCTATGTAATTACAGTGATCCTTTTCATAGCTACTACCTAAAATGTTGAGCAAATTTCAAGGGCAAGACACTGAATCCATCCCTACCTAAAATGGCCTTTTGGTCCCAACAGGTGTACTTGCGGGCATTGCAGTAGACTGTTTCCCTTAGAGAATATGTGTTGTCGGGAGGTGCCAAAGGTGACGGTATGCTTTTTGGAATAAGACCAAGCACATCGCGGTCTGGCTGCAAAAGCTACTGTAAAGACCCAGTTTGTCTATATTTCCACAGTCTGATAATGATTGTTTTTATTTTAGGGTTACCATCTCTTTTCAGTAGGTAGCTAGTTTACTTACCCCCCCCCACACACACACACACACATATATATATATATATATATATATATATATATATATATATATATATATATATAGTGCTCATTTGTTGAGCATTTTCCCTACGGTTGAGTGTTTCTTTAAACAACGTTTTTTATATATATATTTATTTATTCTAAGTTGATGAGTCATATCTACTTATAGTGACAATGACAACACCAACATCCTGGGCCTCCTACCTACATGGGGGCCTGTCTATTGTTCACACGAGTTATTACTAAATCATTCCTCCTGTGTTGATAAAGATTGCACACGGACACGACCTAACTGGAGGGGTGGGCTGCATAACAGCCCACCCAGGCTTTGAGGCAGTGGCTGATAATCCACATGTGCTACAAGCCATGTATGGCACATATCTTCAGCTCTGCGGGAAAATGCAAGAGCCAGTCTCGAACAGGTCAGTTGTAGGGAGAAAGAATGAACAGGATGTTTCATGTTAACCTTAGTAATTACTGGCCACCTTTTGTCAGATATATGCCCAAGCTTCTACTGCAAGATGCACATGTACCTTGACCTTTCCTGCAGTTGTTACAGACACCAGGGGCCTCAGGTATCAATCGTTAGTATGGGCAAATTTGTGCGTACACACCCATGGTATTTTTTAGCCCTCAAGACTGTCTGACAGACAGCAGCAAAGCATGATGGCTATTTGCAATTCCCTCCTCCTAACATCTATTGTCTACCTATTGCAACGGGCAATCACCCAGGCCTGCAAAGACATCAGTGTTAGCCAGTCGGTGTCTAAATTCAGGGGTTACCCAGGCTCCAGACTGGAAAAAAACTCCCAAGGGTGTGTACGCACAAATTTGCCCATAGTAATGATTGATACATGAAGCCCCTGCTCTACCCCAACACAGTTCATTGGTGATGGTTATGCCCTCTTGTACGGTTACCCGGATTAGAGAGGAGTTCTCTGAGGATAGAGAGTACAGAGGCTTCCTTCCACATCCCTTGACTTTTAAATTAAAAATAATGATAATAAAGTGCAACAGCTTCCTTTTACCTTATTTGTATTCCACCAGTTGCTTTATATGACAGAAACATAATGAAGTAACAGAACCAAGATTAGAAAACATGACGGCCAATATCAACTTGAAACACCAAAAGGTGATTAAACAAGTTTATAAATTGAAAAAAATGTCTCTAGACAAGCCCGACTCTTGCTCATAAGAATGATAATCAGTAATCTATTCTGAATCCTACCGTATAAAAGCAAGACACAGACTGGGGCTGCACAGATGCATATATTGGGCTAATACCAGGCTTAATTATCATATTGGTATTGTGAGCATTTTTCCAGTACTTAAATTACAAACCACAAGCATGCGTAATGCGGGCAAAAAGCAAGACAAAGCAAGTTCGTGTACAGCATTTTGGATTCTTTGGATAATTCATTAGCCGTCTGGTGCACTATTTCATAACCATTTTTTGCTCAATGACCCCAAACTAATGGTCCAAGTCTATAACGTCAAGTAAAACAAATGGACCTGAACGGCACTGTGTATCAGCTGATACTGAATGGTTAGCAGATAAAATGAGTATCAGTAGTGGAAAAAAACAGTATCGGTGCATCACTATGATTTTACTGAATAAATAAAATAGGTAAAAGTTAAATTTCACCATGAGGGAGCGTTCTGTTCCCGATGCAGTAAACTGTACTCGCTGCATTGACATGGACCAGTTATGCCGGCTCTGATCGATCCCGCTTGATGCTGTCAGACTTGAAATTTGGGCTTGAACGTGGACGATTTCTGTTAACGTGCTAAAATTTAGGATGCCAGGCTTTATCTCATGAGTCACTTTACTTCAGTTAAGGGAATAAAAACTAGGATGGTTCCTTTGAAATATAGTGGAGTTAAAATATTATACCCCCTAAAATGCAAGGGTGACTCAAAAATGCACTAGAGGTCATCACTTTGGTTACGTCCAACTCCTTGTGCAGAGCTCTCAGCAAAACAGGGTTGTAGCAAACAGTGACAGTTATTTCCAGTTATTTCAGTACGCTGGCAGTCTTCAGCAAAATGGTGCAAATGAGGAGAACGGTAGGCATGGCGGTGTCGTAGAGGGGATGTGATGGGCATTTGTAAAGCTGGAAGACCTTGGTTGTTAAGGACACATACTCGAGTTGCAGTGTCGGGATCTCCCTTTGGACACATCATGTAAAACTGCTCTCCATTAAGCCAGAGTAGTGAAATACAAGTGAGACAAAAGGAGAAAAAAAGTAGTAAAGGTTTGGATTATTAATAAACAGAAAGGTGGAGGCTAACACGTTGAAATTCTCAGTGTTGGAGTGTGTGTTTGGAAGTGCATTAAAAGGTAATTACAAGGGGCGTCCGGGTAGCATAGCGGTCTATTCCGTTGCCTACTAACACGAGGATCACCGGTTCGAATCCCCATGTTACCTCCGGCTTGGTCAGGCGTCCCTACAGACACAATTGCACGTGTCTGCGGGTGGGAAGCCGGATGTGGGTATGTGTCCTGGTCGCTGCACTAGCGCCTCCTCTGGTTGATCGGGGCACCTGCTTGGGGGGAGGTAGCGTGATCCTCCCATGCGCTACGTCCCCCTGGCGAAACTCCTCACTGTCAGGTGAAAAGAAGCGGCTGGCGACTCCACATGTATCGGCGGAGACATGTAGTAGTCTGCATCCCTCCTCAGCTCGGCAGAAAGGGTGGAGCAGTGACCGGGATGGCTCGGAAGAGTGGAGTAATTGGCCGGATACAACTAGGGAAAAAAAGTGGGGTGTAATTACAAACCACTGACATTTTGCTGCTCACAGAAAAGGAAGACTAGACTTACTTCTAAACCTCTCACACTGAAGAGGAAACAAAACTACAGTCACAAAGACTTTATTCTAAATAAGCCTACCTCACAACCATTCTAGAAAGGGTTACCTAAGGGTTGAAGGACGCTATTGCAATTAATCTGAGCTTTGTGTACTGTGATGTAAACATTGATGAACCATAGGTGCTGTCAAAACAGCATGCTAAACAAGACCCATATGGGATTATAATTGCAATAGCAACCTTTTTAACCTGTACGTAGAGAAAACAGAATGCACTGAGGTACCTCAATTAGGGTCAATTTGGAAGCCTGAAGCGTGACTGATGTCTTCCTACTGCCTCCTTTTTGTCCAGTCTGAAAAACTGGGCACACAGGTCCTCTGGCACCACTATCTGCTTCAACAGTCCCTGATATCGATCAGGCCCTTCCACAACGTGCTCAAATAACAGATCGAGGAGGGTGTCAACATAACCTACAGTCATTAAATATCAAAACATGGACATATCAAAACATTGAAAAACACACCCACCCATGAAATTCATGCAGCACTGATATTCATTAAAACCAAGGGTGGGATTGTTCTTAAGAGGACGCATGATGGCATGCCTCAGCTCTCCATCTTGAGTGTGCGCACATGTATCCCCGACAACTGCAGTCTGAAGTGAAAAACAAGTCTCATGTATATTTTATACTCACAGTTATTCATATCTTCTACTAAGTCAAAAGTATAGTTACGAAATCATGACTTTTATAAAAGAAAAAATCTCTATTCATACCTACACAGTATTCCTAGGAAGGAGAAGGCCACATTTTCCATGGCAAACTTTAGGTCTGATACATACAGCTAATTTTCTCCATGTGTTTAAGTAACCTTGAAGCAAGGAGTATTGCTGCCAGCTTCTCAGATGCAGGTGTATGTGCTCAGAAAAAAAAGAGAAAAAAAAGGTTGTCAAATGTAATAACCATGAAGCCCTGTATATATGACCTGTATATTCTTCAGTGTCAACAAACGAGGTTTCCTTATGCCTCATAACGTCAAAGAAAAATGCCTCACTTACAGTGGCAAACACAAACACCCCATAATTTTAATTATTTTCAATTTTTTCTGACAGAATATATAGGTTATACAATATTGTAAATAAAGACGACATTATTTTTAATATAAACATACTTGGCTGCAGCCACTGCCTGGCTTGGTCACCAGGAAGAGGCTTGTGCATGCAGTGGGGAGTGATTTCTGAGTCGTGGGTATGGACTTCCTGAATATGGTTTGCCACATTTGTGGCCAAATTTCCATTTGGCCATGATTTCCTCTCTTGAGGATGATGATGATGCACACCAGTACAAATGAAATGGTTTACCACACTCTTCTTCCAAGGGCCAACTTCATGGCAATTCCTCACCTTTGCCAAGGCATCACTTTTTTTTCCTAATCCATTCCATTATCTACCCATTATCTGAAGTGCTTATCCTACTCTCAGGGTCGCGGGGGATGCTGGAGCCTATTCCAGCAGCCATTAGGTGGCAGGCAGGGAGACACCCTGGACAGGCCGCCAGGCCATCACAGGGCCAACATACACACACACACATTCATACCTAGGGACAATTTTAGTATGGCCGGTTCACCTGACCTACATGTCTTTAGACTGTGGGAGGAAACCGGAGCCCCCAGAGGAAACCCACGCAGACACGGGGAGAACATGCAAACTCCACACAGAGGACGACCCGGGACGACCCACCAAGGTTGGACTACCCTGGGGCTCGAGCCCAGGACCTTTTTGCTGTGAGGCGACCATGCTAACCACTGTGCCACCGTGCCACTCTTTCCTAATCCTTAAACCGTAATTTAAAACATGGAACATTTTGGCATCAGAGATTATCAGAACATGACATTATGGCAAACGTGAGTAACAAAAATGTTTTTGTGTTTCAATTAAATGAAAATTAGAGAGCAGTTACCCTTCCTGATGTGCCATGGGTGGTAACTAATGGTGAGCAATGTGAGGTCTGGTCTCATAAACTTCTGCACCCCCGGTACGTCTGTCAGTGACGGCGTTTTTGATGGCCTCACTGTTGCGATCAAGGAATTTAAGGCTGCGTTCAAAGTCTTCCTTTTTTTATTTGCAGGCTGTTTCCAACCTCATTGCTCTGCAATAACAAAAGTATATAATCTCAATACATTATAATGTAGATACAGAAGAAAAGATTGCAGTTATGGTGCATTATACAACCATAGCAGCACATCTGAGATGCCCTGGCAGTATCCCTGGTCAGTAAAGTGAATGTTATAAGGTGTGAGCAATATACCGTGCATTATTGTTTAGATGGATTACAGTACACTTTACAGTAAAAGTGCATTTTTTGGGGGGTGGGGGGGGTGGTAGCCTGATCAGTTTGCAATGGCAGTCATGAAGTATGGAACCGTCTCGCTTCACACCCAAGACCCTTCTGCATTCACTAAGCCAACATTTTTAAGTGTGATGGGCTGAGCAGAATTTAATTTCTGAAGTAAATTATGATGCTGTCAGTAAAATTATCTTTTGCATCCATGCCCATCACTCACCTGCGAGACCTTCAGAAAAGAGGATCTTGTGAACATTGCCGCTGCAGCAAGCCGAAGGTTTCCAGCTGGGATCCTGTTCGCGAAGGGCTCGCCGTCCCACTGGAATGAATATTCACTGTGGGAGCAGCTCTGGTCAACATGCAGCGGGGAACCAGCGGTCCTTGTGCTGACGATGCAGCTTCTGATGCGTACAGGACACCGCTGAAAAGGTTGCATTAGGCTGTCTTCATACATGACGAACGTCATCCTGTGAGAGTCTCAGCTGATGTTCTGTGAATGATATGAAAAAAGATTATTAAACAACTGCGTACATTAAATCAAACCAATCTGAATCAATAGGTGTGCCGTTAATCTTAGATTTAAATATGACAAAGCCACACATCACAACATTTGGCTGGTATCTTTTACGCAGTAAAACAGGAATACCCTTCACCGTCAGTGGTAACCTCAGGACAGAAGCTCGAGTCATCTGCACACACTTCTCACCTGGGCCTTTTCACTGTGGAGGATGTTGCTGGAGGCTGGCATGGAGCATCATCCAGAGAACTGGTGTCACACGCAACACTCTTGTTTCATCTTCTGGCCCAAATGGCTCTTAAGTAAACAATACATGAATTTTCATAGCACAATGTATGTTTCAAATAAAACAATCGCTGAGGAATTTCGATAGGCAACACAGGTGCACACAGCATCTCAGTTATACACATCAGGTGTGGGCGCAAATGGTACCGGTGCGGGATAGGGTTGAACCAACATGTAACTAAAGCTATGCACGTCCCTTTATTCACAAAAATGTTCAGCAGTATCATGGACATGAATAGAAATGATCCGCACAGTGACACATATACCACTTATTAAACTGCGACAAGAGAAAATCCCACAAAGAAATGTAACCGAAACAGCAAGGTAGACACTCAGCCTCACTTCTCCTGAGGGGTTCACCTCAGCTTGCACAGTGGCGTGTTGCAGACCCACTGGACAAGTCTGACATGCAGTTTCTTCAACAGCAGGGGTCGCTCTCAAGACAGTCTGACATGCAACCTCTCTAAAAACACGGTCTGGAAATGAGCATTTGTCGTTATTAGGCTGTTTATGAGATGGGCACAATAACAGCATGTTTGCATGTGGTAACAATATAATGACAGCATCATAACTACCATCACATCAGTGTTCGCTTGGAGGGTCAAATTATGACAACGTTAACATTGTAGAATGAACAGAATTATGAACAAATACTGTTGTCGTCAGGGACCACTGCTGATCACAGCAGCTATGTGTGTTTTCCAGCTCAGGAATTTTGGATAGTTAACATTAGCAGGACAATAACGTTAAGTAACGTTGTACATTTCGTACAGCTTACTTGAGCAGTAGCATCAACTATAATACGTACCATCAGGTTGCACAATCACTGGGGTAGGAAAGGGCAGACAATTGGCAGGGTTTGGAACCGCAGAGGGAGTGAGGTGAAGATGGCGGGTTGACACAAATCCCAAGTCAACTTCCATGTAGCTAGAATAGTACTCTGGTGAAAAATGCCGCCTGCAAATGTACATTTCAGTGGTGTTGCTATTGAGGGACCGTCCTGCCATCTGCAACTATTGCCGAGCCATAAGAGGGTCTGAAGGGGAAAAATGCAGTCGGGTCAAAAGCACAAGTCCGAACCAGCCATCCATTCATTATCTGAACTGCTTATCCTGCTCTCAGGGAAGCTGGAGCCTATCCCGGCAGTCATTGGGCGGCAGGCAGGGAGACACCCTGGACAGGCCATCACAGGGCCCGACACACACACACCTAGGGACAATTTAGTACAGCCGATTCACCTGACCTACATGTCTTTGGACTGTGGGAGGAAACCGGAGCACCTGGAGGAAACCCACGCAGACACGGGGAGAACATGCAAATTCCACACAGAGGATGAGCCGGGATGACCCCCCAAGGTTGGACAACCCCGGGGCTCGAACCCAGAACCTTCTTGCTGTGAGGCAACCGCGCTAACCACTGCACCACCGTGCTCCCCAACAAGTCCGAGCCATTGCAGCAAAATTGAAAATTATTTAAGAATATGAGTATACGTAGCTAACTGTAAATTGCAAGAAATTGAAGAGGTTATTAGAAAATGTAATAAAGGCGCAAGATTAGCAAGGCTAACAGAAAATAGCACAAACTCCTGTCTCCGCATTGTTTGACAGACTCATACTCAAAGGCAGTGGCCGTAAGATGGCGTTAGCGTTTTTTTTTTTCATGACATAGATAAGTCCCAACCGGTCGACACTATTGGACTTGCGAGATTCAGGGCTAATTTAAAACAGTAGATGGCATGTTGAGCCATTTTCAACCCATGAAATGGCGATTTTATAAATTTGGTAAGAAACGTCAATATTAACACCAGTCTTGATTGTTTCATCACAGTACAGCCATATCATTAACTTTACAGCTAAAAAAAACATGTTGGAGTGCTGAGTACCTTTTTAATAACTTATATAATCATGACCTGCTGTGAGGCTTATAAATTGGTCAACAAAGAAGAGAAAAAAAGACTCTGTTTGTTTCAAAGCTGATGCCAGATGTCCCAATCTATTTATTGCTACACTACATATTAATTATATCATATGTAGTATTGATATTATTATTAGGCTAGCTAATTATGATCTGCTGTGAGGATTATAAAATGGTAGACACAAAAAAAAATCCATTTGTTTTAAGTCAAGTTCATTTATAGAGCACATTTAAAGCAACCGTTGACCGCTGTGCTGTACGATGACAAATCAAAAAAGGGCAAGCCCCTGCCAGATCACCCCGTCCTTTTATTCCTACACTGTATGATTAATTCAGTGTTTTGGCATTGACCTTTTTTGTGTGTTTGACTTTATACATACACGCCGTACTCTTGTATAGTACCCTTATCGTTTCACTGAACAGACGACACAACCTTCCCACCGTGCGTGCGAGGCCCGTTCCCTTAAGCACACTTTTCTGCACCACTTTAAGAAACAATTTTACACTCAGCAGAAATCAGAATAACAAATTACTCGATGAAACGACATAAGTTCCCAGTCAGCCCATTTACCCTGGAGACAGACATGGCACCTAAGAAGCGAGGTAGGCCCAGATGGATTATTCGAGACTAATCCCATGCAGAAATCAGCTCTCAGCCATCAATAATTCATGTGCACGTCTTTGAAAAGTAAACACTGTTTAGCCCATTAAGAATCCGGGCTGGCACAGGGCCACGGTGGTGTGCATGCTGTATACGCCTCGACTCTCCACGTGCAGAGGGTCTGTAGCCACTGCAGAAAAATGCCGTTGCTCTTTATGGAAATGGAGTGCTCGTTAGAGAAAGTAGAGGTCCATGTAGGCCCATGAGAAGTACTACCTGGTGCAGCATTAGCAGGGAATTGATGCAAAAGATGACAGGAAGAGTGAGGCAATTAGAGTAACAGCTGGTTCTAGGATTTGTCGAGTTGTGTGGATTGATCATCTTTGGCAGCTTTGTTTCCCTGCACTTCAGACATATAAGAGACTTTCTTTTGCTTACTCGGTAAACGCCTAGAGCTTAAAATGCTGGGGGAAAAAAAGAGGGATCAGAATGCCTTCACTGTTCAGTTTCCTTCTTTCTTATACAACTTTTGCGCTTTTATTTTCTGTTGCTCCCAGACACACTTCCCCTCCCATTAGCCCATGGGACCCCCTTTCCCCCCACTACCCCCTCCCCATACATATAAACATGTATGCACACACATACACACACACAATACATACACACATGCACATTTACACAAATGTACATACAAGCACACACACACACAGAAAAAACACACACACATGCTCAGTACCATTTTGTTGTATTTAGTTTGCCTTTTCAAGGTCAGGTGATGGCGGTAGGCAGCTGAGGGAGTTGAATGGCGAGGTGCATGTTTATGTAGCTTTTAGCAAATTCCCACGCAGTCCTCGGCATTCAAATTCCCACCTGAACAATGCAAGGTAGGGGGTTGACTTCATCTGTTGGGAATGTTCATGAGATGAAAAGGGAGTTGACTTAGCTCCTCCACGAGTAGCGTTACAGCGCGTCATTCTGTCCGTCCGCCTGTTTGCATGCTCCTTCTCTCTCTCTCTCTCTCTCTCTCTCTCTCTCTCTCTCTCTCTCTCTCTCTCTCTCTCTCTCTCTCTCTTTATCTTTCTTGCTGCCTTTTTTCCTTTGTCTCTCTCTCTCTCTCTCCCCCTCGTTTCTGGCAGTCCCAATGCCCTGGAGATGGCCAGCTCAGTACAAACAGCATCTGTCCTCGAGGAGAATTACATCTGCAATCACCCTCGAGAGAGTCAACAATGAAAAACAGAATTTTGCCTGACTTCATAGCTTTTTTTGTTTTTTTGTTTTTCTTTTGACTTTAAGAAACGGAGACAACACTTTTGGCGGATGATTTACAGGCAGCCCAGACGCAGGATTCTCTCTGCGAGTACGCCAGAATGAGCCGGCATAACAACCGCTGTGTGTTGACCCCTGCACGCCGCTTTGTTGTCGAGCATTTTATTGGTTCTCCTACTCGTTGCTTTTAAAGCGTAACCTCCCACCAGAAGTGAATTCATACGGAGCCGAGCCTGAGAATTCTCATCTGTGGCCAGATGAAATGAGAAACAGGGGTGGCTGTTTTTAGTAGCTATTGTTCTCCGTCCTTAGCGACACAACTTCACGACAACTAACTGACGCCGAGTCATGTTTTACTGGAAACCGACAACACACACGCATGCGCAAGGACGTGTGTAAAGAACGCACCTTGTGTCGCCGGCGGGCCACGAGTCTCCGAGGTCCGCGCTTCCCTTGGCACGGTCATTAAAATACACACTTTTTGGTTATTTTCCCCCTCTGTTTTCCTGCAGTCTGAGAGAGGCGCACCTTTAGGTGTTATTACTATTTCATGCGACACTCTTTCTCTCCCCCCCCCACCCGCTGAGATCAGAACGGGGAGTCGTGTCAAACAGGCCCTCACAATTACCATCCGACAGGTAGGAATCAAAGAGTCATTTCTTGGAGGTAGCAACCCGCCTCTCCACAGCTCTACACGGGGGTAAAAAAAAGTGTATACGTAGGATTTGATATTTTACGGCAGGTTTTCAAGCATATGGATTTATGTCTCAATGCAGGGAAGGCCGAGTGAGGAAGAGATGGAGGGGATCCCGGGTGGATTAAAAGCTTACTCGTATGTGTGTGTGTGTGTGTGTGTGTACCCACATTTGTGTGTCTCCTTAGACAGGCATGTGTGCATGTGCATATCTGTGCTCCTGTGTGTGTATGTGTGTGTGTGTGTGTGTGTGTGTGTGTGTGTGTGTGTGTGTGTGTGTGTGTGTGTGCACGCATGCATGCAGCGTACGTACTTGTGTGTGTGTGAGTGTGTGTGCGAGTTATCGCTCTTCTCACAGCACACTCCATCAGTGGTTAGTGATTCCTCTGCCCTACTCCTAGCCGAGGGAGGCCAATTAAAGCCATCAGGCATCGTGAGGGGAGCTGAGCTGCTCTCAGAGCCCATGGAGCTAAGAGAGAGGAAGGTTTATACTACCGCCGTTCTCCTAGATCAACCCTGCTTTATCTACAGACAGATATATTGGAAGATTCTGGGAAGATCAGTGGGAATGTGCTCTACTGGGTAATATTTTACATGGAAACAATCCCAATTTTCGACATTATCTCTTCTCTCTCTCGCTCTGTGTGTGTGTGTGTGTGTGTGTGTGTGTGTGTGTGTGTGTGTGTGTGTGTGTGTGTGTGTGTGTGTATATATATACATATACACACACACACACACACATATATATATATATATATATATATATATATATATATATATATATATATATATATATATATATATATATATATATATATATCTTGGAAGGATAACATTCCATTAGCAGCCATACAACTGAGCAGTCTTCTCTGTGTCTCTGAAACGGTGGCAAAATTTTGTGGAAAAAAGTCCGCCAGTGACACCAGCCATAGACGATCACTTGAAGCACCTTCTTTATATGGGATTCGGTTGCATTTGCTAGAGTAGCTGTATGTATTGTTGTTAATGGCATTTTCTTTTACAGTACAGCCTATTTCACAAGCCAGGAAGTAATGGTTGTAGGTTTTACATTCATGGATTCATGATCAGAGACACGACGAGGACTTCTCAGTAGCTTGGCTGCTGTTAAGAGTCCTATCCCTACAACATACAGTGCTGCATGTATACAGATAGTGTGGAAAAATCGTGATTATTTCCCTTTAATCAAGCATTCATTCAACGGATTCTGGGTTGTTCATGATATCACAATCGCTGAAAACAAACCTAAATAGCGTAAGTGAGTTTTTTTTGTTTTTTAGTCTTTTTTCCAAGGCTATTCAGATCAAATTTGCCATAAATCTTTGTTTCGGCACAGCAATTTTTTTTCCAGTTCGTAATATAAACAGAGAGAATATAAAAATGCATTTGCTCTTTGATTTTTCCAAAATCACATCCCAGACAGGGATTTGACGTCTCTCAGAGCACCGTCAGACTCTGCCGTTTGTATAGCTAACAGAATATTTGAAATTCCATGGAAAGCCAGGAATTTTTATAAACTTCAGAAGAACATTCAAAACCGAGCGGATGCTTTCTGGAGTAGTTTAAACATTTTCTGAGGGCAGTCGTCCTGCAGTGAGGGCCCTCCCAGTGGGTGTTATTATTATGTGGTTGTACTGCAGCCTTCCACATTAATGTTCTGCTACTCAGTGATGCTCAGCCATGCTCCGGGGCTCTGCTACAGCAAGGAGGCTAGAGATGTCAGGCCTGGTTTTGATAAAATGCACCCGATATGAGCTCCCTTTTCTTTCCTTTCTCTTCCATCCCTCTTCCTCCCTCACCTCCTCCACCCCTTGCCCTGGGGATCACTGTCATGGAAATGGGGCTCGCTCTGTAGCGTCTACTCAGTAGGTAATAAACCGGCGCACTTGGGCTCAGATAAAGAGGCCGGTTCATTAAAGTGGCTGCTCTCTTTCTCCACACGAGTGACACCTATCCCCCGGGAGAGCAGCCGTGAACTATCGGGCTGCAGCCACAGGAAATCTTCAGCGGCCCTCATTTTCCCTTTTCCAACCTACTGCCTGGCCATTAGGTGGAGGATACCTACCCTCCTCCATCCACACATCCTCCACACCAGCCATCCATGCCTCACAGTGGTTATACCCGCCACCGAAATGGTATTGGGATGGTCTGTACGGGGAAAAGAGCTGGACACTATATCAGTCACAATATCGATATTGTGATATGAGACTATGTATTGTCTGAGATTTTGGTTATGTAGCTTTGAGCAGCTGTAGGTGGTTTGCTATAATAGGCCAATTTTCTTGATAGACTACTGTTTGCAGCAGTTCTGAGTTCATCATAATGATGCTAAAGTGCTACTTGTACACTTTTTTCCATTTTGGCGGAAAAGACTTTACTTTCCATGCAGTAAGAATAGTTTTCATTCTCTACTCCCTAAGTATTTGAAATGTTTGCTTATCAAATTTTACATTATTTGTGTTGTGTCTTTGCACTGTTTCACCTCAGAAGGGAAGATAATAACACAATATAAATATTTTTCATCTGCATATAATGTTCTTTGTGGTTCTTCAAGGTTAAAATCTTTAAATATTTTGTCATATATTTTTTGAAAAGGCTAATAAAATGTAATTAGGATTTTTTTCTTACATACTATATATTGTGATATCATATCACCATTATCTAGACAAAAAATATCGTGATATGGATTTTAGGTCATACCGCCCATCCTTAATGGGTAAAGAGATAGTTTCGCGACATGAATGAATGTGTATGAAGCTTTGCTAAACTAGTTTACTGTATTACAAACAGTGCGTGATCGTGTACGATTTGTGAACCGCTTCACATGGTTAGTTGTATTATTACCTTGTGAGGAAGCATCCCTATTTCCCATTTCAGTTCACTGCCTTTGTTTTCCATGCTAACATCTCATTGTAATCGAACAATATGAAGGTGCGGCGTGTATACACACATTTTCCACGTGGCGATGACTGTGGTTCAGTATTGCAACATTTTGTTTTCTTCAAGGGCAATCCCTATTCCTTACCCTCTCGCCTCATCTTTCATCCACAAACCCTCCTTCGTAATGCACTATCTTATCACCTCCATTATCCCCCTCGCTCTCTTTCCCCTCACCTGCCCATTTCCATTATTTTGGTTTAATCTTGCCATCTCGTTTTCCTCTCTCTCTCTTTCCCTGTATCTATCTCTCTCTCTCCCCCCCTGCCTGTCCCAGTTTGCTTTCTCTCCCTGCAACAGCTCATCTCAGACTTGGGCCCCAATCTCTCCATCCATCTTTTCCCCCCGCTTCCATCCTCGCTCTCACGTCTCCTCTCCCAGTCCATCTACCTTTCCCTCCCTTGTGTTTCTCTGTGTCTCTTTAGAGGTTTCCTGTGAGGTCCCTGAGCAGTGCGAGCCGCTGATGCGTGTACCGGTCAACGGTACTCATGGGTAATGTGTAGATCATTCATTCTGTGGACAGGTGTGTAATAGAGGCGGGAAGAAGGAGAGAGGGAGAGAGGGGACAGTGGGGGAGATCTCTGCAGGTATGAGAATCAATTTCACCGGGAATCACGGGTGCGATGGAGCAGAACCTCCCTCTCTCTTGCTCTCAGTCTGCATGTCTCTCTCTCTCTCCCTCTCTCTCTCTTCCTCTTTTCCGCTTTCATCTCTTTCTCTCGCTCTCTGTCTTCATTTCTCTCCCGAGCTTCCTCGTTCCCCTTCGCCTGCTAGTTGCGATCAGCTGTGAAGCCACTCAACTATTTCGGCGGCCAAGCAGCAGGATAAATCCCTACACAAATTACAACAGAGGAGTCATTATTTAAGTCAACTCCTTTCTCTGGTCCCAGCAAGAAAATTACGCTCCTGTGTTTCGTACGGCAGAACAAAGGAAACTCGCCCTCCTTTCCCTCACCCTCCCCATCTCCCTAGGCGAGGGAAGTGCATCAGAGCAAATCACAAAAGAGAAAGGGAAAAAGGGAGAAGAAAAAAGATCAGAAACCCACAGAGACTGCTTCTCTGGTACTGCTAAAGCATACCAAAGACCACAGAAAGATGTGTGACAAATGGTGGTAACATGCCTGCATGGCTCTGCTTTTTTTTCTTCTTTTTTTTGGGGGGGGGGTCTGTAATGCAGGGTCTGGGTCAAAGCAGCTGCACACATAGCTGGATGCCACCTGTAGCACATACTAGCATGCTAACGTGTTGATGGCATGACCGCGTAGCACAGGTCCCATTTCATCGGCCATTGGCTGGGTAGCACACACCATTTGGCCGTGCACACTGGGGGAAAAGGTGATTCGGCCATGAATGACAGCACTCTCATTTCTTAGCGGTAATGCTCACTGGGTTGAGCGTGCAGCGATAAGGTGGAATATAATGCTGGGTCTCCCTCGTCGATATGACAGGGAATGCTCTTTCTTCATTTTGTTTGTCATTAGGCTTCCCTCAGAGATGTTAACATTTCTACACAACACCGGCAACGGCACATCGATTCTGTTATTATCTCCTCTTAAGAAAGGAGACAGTGATAAAGTGAAATGAAAGACGTGTATGAAGAGAGATGGGACGAGAGACAGAGACGGAGATTGAGAAAGAGCCGAAGGAGGTTCTGTGATGTGGGTTTTCCAACCAACCAGTACAGAAATGATGCATAACTTCACGGTCTGCGCTTTAATTGGTGCTATTAATATCAGTTAAAGTTTTAATACCTATTTATTAAAACTTTAACTTTTTGCCGGGGCCTAATGTGAATAGAATTATGAATCTCAAGGGCTGTGCTCTATAAAAAGGCTTTCACATAAATTATTAACGCTCAACCACTTCATCTGCAAGATCTCACTCCTAAAAGATTTGTTAAAAAGGAAATAGCCCAAAGGTCCAATATTAGATTTGGATTGGCTTTCCAGCATTAAATAATCTCCGCGCACGTTCTGTGTTTCTTCAGTAATTCTGTTGCAAGAGCGTCCAATATCACCTCCATATTGCTAGAAAGTTCCGGGCCTTGCTTCTTATTAGCCTGCAGACTCTGACAAGGGATCTCAAAGGCTAAATTGGTCGTGTGTAAAATGTAAGCCGAGTGAGAAGGCTGACAGAGAGGAAGGCTGAATCCCAATGTACACAGCAGCCTAATTTGTCTGTTTAGATCATTAAAGTCCCATCCTCTGTCAGATAAACTGGAAAAAGCCTCAGCGCTTATCTGCTAAAAAAAAAAGAAGAAAAAAAAGGGCAGTCGTACGGAAGCACACAGATTTGTGGAAAGCACCAATCCCCCGTTATTACAATTAATTACGGCTCAAAGATTAGAAACTTTTTACTCTCACACTGGCTAATCTGTGTGAATTTTGGGTTTTGGCTTCACAATAAATCTGAAGATAGATTTAGCGGTGCCGGGGAACTGACTGTGCCCAGGAAAGGGGAGAGGGGGGGGATGAAAAGAGCAGGTGTGAAGGGGCGAAAAAAAATCAGAGATCAATGAAGTCATTTGTGAAGACACGGCAGCATGTGTTGTATTAACATGAGGAGGTAAATCACATTAGGGCTCTGGCATTGACAATACTCTGGCGACTGGTATCATCTGATACTCACCATCAGCATCATTAACAGGGAGCGACGGGGATGTTGTGGTGTCAGCAGAGGATGGCTGCCACAATATATCTCGCCTCATTCACTGCACCGGATATACTGGAAGAGACGTGGCAAGAGCGAGACATTTTCAGGATTTAAACGTCTGCCGGATCTCCTACATGTGATTGTTTTACCACATACTTGCCTACCCTCCCGATTTTCACTGTACTCTCCCATTTTTTCACCCGTTATAGAGCTCAGAATCATGTTTATTGGCCATGTAGGTTTGCACAAACATGGAATTTGACTCCTGTTTCGTGGCTCGCTCATTGTACTTAACATAGAATAACAACACTACAACACAACCATCTTCAGATATATACACAAGGATTAACTTATATAGGTGAAATAAGAGGTGATAAAGTGCAATGGTGCAGAGAATGCTGAAATAAATGTTAGCAGGTTACTTACATACATGCCTGAGGTAGATGGACATGAGAGGGCATACCACCATACGTACAGTGTACAGTACAGCATATACAAAATGGTTGGATTTATTGACAGTGTTAAGCATTCATTTGAATGACAGCCCACGGAAAGAAAGTATTTTTATGTTTGGTTGTTTGCGGTACAGTGCTCTGTAGCGCCTACCAGAGGGGAGGAGTTGGAACAGGTTGTGACCAGGGTGGGATGGGTCTGCAGTGATGTTGCCTGCCTGTTTCCTGAGTCTGGAGGTGTATAAGTCCTGCACTTTCCTGGGCACAGCTCCAGGCAGGGGCCGTGGTCCCTGTGGCAACCGGACGAAGCAGACCAAGCCCTTCTAGCCGATCCAGCGCCAGCTCTCCTAGCCAGACACCCTTGACACACCTCCCCGCACTCCACACGATGACATCAAAAACACCAGTCAACGCCAGGTGAGGCCGCCGCCAGTACGCCCTTGGTGTTATCAGAACTGCCAGTCTGCACGGGCTAGCAGTTAGCTTAGCCTGCCCCGCTTCCATGTCCTGTCAGACTGCCCTAGGTGTTACCTCCTCGGCTGCAGCTCCAGGCAAGGCCGCGATCCCAGGGCCCACAGTGCAGCAGACCAAGCTCTCACAGCCGATCCAGCACCAGCTCTCCCAGCCAACAAACGAAAACACAAATTTAGACGCAGACGTGGACAAAGACACTGCATCAACAGTAGTGGGTGAGGCCGCCGCAAATGTGAGTTTACGTCGCCATCTTCCCCCGCCGGTACTGGGTGAGGCTGCTGCGAACATGAATTCGCGCCGCCGAAAAGATGAAAATACAGCTGCTTTATTTTCATGCCCCTTCAACCCCTGGATTTCCCGTAATAGGGATGACTTTGTTCCTCTCCACAGGGCAGTCAGAGCACATTGTCGCCTCGGAGCTGCAGGGGATCGTGTGCCTTGCTCAAGGGCACTTCAGCAAAGTGTATGCTTGCTTAGGGGCGATATATCCAGCCAACCCCCCTGCGCCTTTTTTTACTGGCTCTTTTCCTCTTGCATTTTATTCTCCTTGTTTCCTCTGCTGCACATTTCTCAATATTCTTTTTCATCACAGTTTCTCACGACTGCTCTGCATTTCTCCATCACCGCCCCATGGTTCCGTCTTGAAGAGTGTGAAGCAAAGCTTGTATAATTAAATATTAACGGAGTGCTGATGAGGGGAATGAGAGCGAGGGTGGGTCGAGAAGAACACACCACTGAATCCTCTGCCCTGCTTCTTACAGGTAGTGTCCACAGGGCATCACTCATATGTTGGCTAAGCTGCCCTGGTACCTGATGGTTAGCATTTGGCTAGCACAGGGCTGTGCCAGGGTGACAGTAGGGAACCGGGGTCAATCAGATCTAATAGAAACCCTAGTGGGGTAACAGGATGCCACCGTGTATGGAGGCATTCATTATTAATCGGCCTGTCAGATAGCACTTCATATCTGCTCAGACGAGAGTGCTGAAAAGGGAAGTGACTGAAGTAAATAACAAATTTAAAAAAATAAGCGTGTGAAAACAGAGGGTAGACGGTTAATTCTCAAGATGCCAATGTCGCTACAATGTGAACAACAGAAGTCTAAATTATTTGATTCAGAAATGCTCACAACATTGCATGTTGTGGATATATTATTAATCTTTTCATAACATGCTCATAAAAAATTCAAAGTAATAACTTTTAACTGTCATACATATTTGATGCTTGCCATCGTGAATAAAGGCAAATGACACTTTATGAGAAAATGCTATTGTTTCTCCAACAACATCTTATGTAAATATATTTATTTAATATAACTGTTATTGGTCTGATCTGACTCACAGTTCAACATAGTTTCAGGGGAAAACTGTGAAATCCTCTTAAAAGACAATACTTATTCCAATGAAGCAGCTGCATTGGGGCCTGCGACAGTTTAGAGCCTGCATGCATGGACCCCTCTTTATCTCACCACCATCACACCAAAGATCTTGAGCACTGAGTCTGCAGTAGACACACGGCCACTAAACTTTAATGGTGAGCGGTCTGCTCCATGTTGTCATCCTTGATGTCATCCACCAAATAAGTGACAAAACAACAACATAAAACAATTTTACATATACAAGCATGTAGTTTGACTAATAATCAACCTACACACTTGTGTTTTGTGTTTATAATGTGTGGTGGCATGGTGGCCCAGTGGTCAGCACTGTTTCCTCACAGCAAGAAGGTCCTGGGTTCGAATCCCAGGCCATCTCAGGTCTTTTCTGTGTGGAGTTTGCATGTTTTCCCTGTGTCTGTGTGGGTTTCCTCCGAGTGCTCCGGTTTCCTCCCACCATCAAAAAGACATGCATGTTAGGGTTAATACACCTGTCTGTGCCCCTGAGCAAGGCAACGGAAATAAGAACTGGAGTTGGTCCCCGGGTGCTGCAGCTGTCCACTGCTCCTATACAATAGGATGGTTTAAATGCAGAGAATGATTGTAACCTGTACCGTGAGGGAATAAAGTGCCTTTTTCTTTTCCCATGTGCAGACTTGAATAGTGTTGTCAATGTGTGGGTGCACCATCACCGATTATGTTTTCAACCATGTCAAGGTGTGCTGCCAACAATTATGTTTTTATCTGGTGCTCCAACACCAGATTTTCTTAAGTAAGCTAGTCTATCACTGTCTTGGCCTTGCTATCATGACTCCTCTTCTACAGCACAGCGGTCTGTTTTCCTAGTGATCATTTCATTTAGGCTGTGCAGAACTGTGCAGTGCATTTCGCTGTTACTGGTCATTTTAAAGCTGCGTGCTTTCACTTCTTTCATCCACTACTGACAGTACGATATGGTACGTCTGATTGAGACGGGCAGGCCGTGGCCCGCTTTGACCATCTTGCATTGGGGCCTGGCACTGACTCGTTTCACCGCTGAGAGGCTTAAACTGGGGTTGATAGGATATCTGATTAGTGTGAGTAGATTTGAAGGACTAGGGCATCCGGGTAGTGTAGCAATCTATTCCGTTGCCTACCAACACAGGGATTGCTGGTTCGAATCCCCGTGTTACCTCCGGCTTGGTCGGGCATCCCTACAGACACAATTGGCTGTGTCTACGGGTGGGACGCCAGATGTGGGTATGTGTCCTGGTCGCTGCACTAGCGCCTCCTGTGGTCAGTTGGAGTTCCTGTTCGTGGGGGGAGGGGGATTGGGGGGGTAGGGGGATAGCGTGATCCCCCCACATGCTATGTCCCCCTGGTGAAATGCCTCACTGTCAGGTGCAAAGAAGCGGCTGGCGACTCCACGTGTATCAGAGGAGGCATGTGGTAGTCTGCAGCCCTCCCTGGATTGGCAGAGGAGGTGGAGCAGCGACCGGTATGACTCGGAAGAGTGGGCTAGTTGGCCAAGTACAATTGACCCTTTGTCAAGTCCCGCCCATGTCCCGCTTTCCTATGTTACTGTTGCTAGGTTAGACAAACAAACCTATGAGGGGGTCCATTCCCATAGAAAAACATTGAAAACTTGTACACGTAGTTAACGTTAAAACTCATAATTTTGATTCTTAAAAACGTTGCCTGTCCTGTGCTGTTCTCTCTTTGTTGATCTAAGCTTCGTCTAAATAATTTAAAAGAGTAGAAAGAGTTTATCATTTTTAAGTGGCAGACATTCATAAAACTGCCTTGACATCATTCAGATTTCTCTAAGAGTTTATATTGCAATTTTTGTCATATAATGATACTGTTTACTGTTTTATCGGTGAAGTGTTTGTTATCCTCACATTGGAATTATATTGGAAATTCTAAAAGTAATATTGTGTGGGCCTGTTCTTTGTAATAAGTTAAACAAAAACGTCATTGCCAACCTTCTAAGATGGGTTTCATGCTTCTTGCAGACGCACTGTGTGGGCCGTCAGCAAGAAGCATGAAATATGTCTAAGCCCTAGGGGGATTGAGCTGGGACCCCAAAGAATTATTTGAGACACCGTGTGTCATAAATATAATAATGAAAAGTAAAGTATCATTCTTTCACCAAAACACACACACATACACTAATCAACATTAGCTCACTGCTGGTTGTGTTAGCCTAAGTTACATCAGACAGCAAGTTGCTTAGCTGACGTTAGCAAACAACATTTCCTACTTTCCCTTTTTCGACTAGGTCTGGCAGCTGTTCCTGCTGCATCCACAGGATCAGGATATTGTTCGCTTGGGGCGCCATCAACAACATGCTTATTTTGAAGGGAACAAATAACATGTGGTACTGATATCTATCTGGCTTGGTAGGCTAGCACTTAGTTGTTGATGTTAGCTAGCTTAGCAACGGAAATGGCGACGTTACCAGCATGCTTTGACGTTATTCAGTATAGGTAGCGAACATTACTGGAACATTTAAAATAGTGTTGTGGCGGACACTAGGGGCTATGCCTCTCACCCAGCAGGACTGTGAGCTGGGGGCGTGGTTTACGTTCCCGGGCTTGCTGGTGCAGGGTTGTTCCTGCTGTAGTTTGGTTTTGGAGCTGAGGAATAAACAGCAAACTCGCCTTCGTCTCCTGTGTTTTTCCTCATTCCTGCCACATTGGTGACCCCGAATTGAACATGTTTGGAGCAGAAGATGAGTGTGAATCCACTTCGGCCACGCCTCCCCAACTCTCACAGCCGGCTGTTCTCGCCGCGGCTGTGAAACTCCCAGAGTTCTGGCAGAGCGACCCTGCCTCGTGGTTCCAGCATGTCGAGGCGCTGTTCCACCTGCGTGGAAACTCCGCGGACGACTCCAGATACTATTTGGTCGTCGCTGCGCTGGACCAGCAGTCCACATGCCGGGCCATGCAGCTGTTGCGCGCCCCTCCGCAACACGATAAATACGTCGCCCTCAAACATCTTCTGCTCCGGAGGTACAGCCTATCTACCGCAGAGAGGGCAGATAGAATCCTTTCCCTATCCGGTTTGGGCGACGGGACGGCTGTGGATCTCATGGACAATATGCTGTCGCTGCTAGGCTCAGACGAAGGTAGGTTCCTTTTCCCACACGTTTTCCTGCGCCAGCTTCCGTCTCCTGTGCGCGCGACTTTGGACAGTGTTTCACCTACTGTTTCGGCTGAGGGACGGCACAGCCGTTATGAGAGGCTGCTTAAGCCTCCAGTGAGACACTAATTTTCTTTCCAGGAGTCCCTTCTGGGTGTTCGGGGGGGGGGGGCTGTGTGGCGGACACTAGGGGCTATGCCTCTCACCCAGCAGGACTGTGAGCTGGGGGCGTGGTTTACGTTCCCGGGCTTGCTGGTGCAGGGTTGTTCCTGCTGTAGTTTGGTTTTGGAGCTGAGGAATAAACAGCAAACTCGCCTTTGTCTCCTGTGTTTTTCCGTCATCCTGCCACAGTGTAAATATACTGAGAACAATATTGTTTTCTCTTACCTCTGAACATATGTAGGCGTGTTTGCTGACAGTGGCAGGGTTGAATTGCCCGTGTGGTCGTCCACACAGCCGAATCCAGTGGCGACATCTCTCCATATTTGTTTTGGGTTTGATGAAAGGAATAAAAACAACTCCAGGTTTACGTTCTGGATATCGTGAGTCGCTGTTACAGGTACGCCACGCACACCTTTTAACCATTTTCTCATTCAATCTCAATTCCTCCTGTTTTCGCTCTCAAATTCACTTACCGTTGGATCGCGTCAGAGTTTATCCACTCGATTTGTTTGTCTGACCTCAAGTACGTTAGCAACGGTAACCATGGGTAGGAGCCCTCTGGTTGGTGGGTATAGCAGACCAATCAGAAGGCCAACAAAGGGTCAACTGGGGAGAAAAAGGGGGAAAATTTAAAAAAAAGATTTGAAAGACTAGCATTTGTCTCTTAGTTCCACTGCAAGTCATAATAATTCATTTTATGTTAAAAAAAAACAAAGTAAAACAGCAATAGGTCTCTTGTTGCAACGTTTAGTGTTCAAAGATATTGTACACCAGCTAAATGAATGCTAGTGCAGCATGGTGTGCTTTAGCTCTCTGTGGTGCTCAGGCCAGGGTATCAAAAAGTTTGTGTTGGGTTTTGTGTGTGTGTGTGTGTGTGTGTGTGTGTGTGTGAGAGAGAAGTTGTTTTTGAAACAGGACGAGGGGCAGTGTTGCATGCCACAGCCTCTCGCGCTCTCTCTCAGAGATATCTGTGTTGGGAGTGAACGCATCGTGCAACTCAACGAAGCCGTGAAGCAATTAGGGCTCTCTGACGCCCCCGGCATGTCGGCTCTGGTAAGTAAGACTCCCTGCAGCCCCAGGCAAGCCACGGCAGGAGGAGGCAAGGGAAAACATAGAGCACACTTTAACTCCAGCTGCCCATGGAATTCAAAAGGGATGAACCCCCAGCACCCCCCCCTGCCCCCACCCCTCGCCGCCTGGCTAAATCATGGAACCAGGTGAAAGTGGTCAGCTATGTGTGTATGTGTGTGTGTCAGAGAGAGAGAGAGAGAGAGAGAGAGAGAGAGAGAGAGAGAGAGAGAGAGA